>NC_056740.1:126673206-126755706 GCF_019279795.1 Protopterus annectens
TGATGAATCTATCCCTCCAGCACGTCCTATTAATAGCCGTGTCGAGGTTTAAGTCTCCCGCCCTTGTGGCTCTGATGGATCTAGATTTTTGAGGTGAAGCATATTCATCAAATCTGGGTTTGACATGGCCTTGTATGTTAGGCAAAGGTCACCTCTGAGCAAGCGTGGCGACTGAATAGAGCTGGAGTTCTTTCAGTCGGGCAGCATAGGACAGATTTTGAGACCCTTTATCCTTTTGGTGAGGAACTTTTGTGGCCTCTCCAGCTGCTGCAAGTGTCGGGTCAGATACATTCCGAATGGGGCATTGTACTCAATCATTGGTCTGATGAGTGATGAGTAGAGGGAGACAATGACCTCCCTTGATCTAGATGAGAATCCCTTCATGATAAGGTGGGCAATGTAGAAGGTCTTCCTAACTACTTTAGCTACATGGGTGTCGAATGACAGACTACTATCAACCTGGGTCCCCAGGTCCCTGATAACTTCTTCTGTGCTCAGTGGATTGCCACCTATTTGGTAGCTAGGGGTAACCTTGTTTTTCCCGAAGGGTATGACTATGCATTTTTGGCATTTAACTTTAGGCCATGGCTCTGGCACCAGTTATCCGTTTCTGTGAGACCCTTCTGAAGGATATCTGTGTCAGATGTGTTTTCTACTATGGCCCAGTTTGCAGTCATCTGCAAACTTTGTCAGCCATAACCCTCCTGTGTTTGCTTGTACTTGGAGAAGTAGATGCCAAACAAGAGTGGGCCTAGGACTGAGCCCTGTGGGACACCACTAGTGACAGGCTTTGAGTCTGACATGGCGCCAGCAACTCTGACCCTGTGGGTTCTGTCACTCAGCCAGTTTGCAACCCATCTTGTGATGTATGGGTTAATATTTAAGCTGATGAGTTTTTCAATGATACCCGAGTGGGGTATTGTATCGAAGGCCTTCGCCAGATCGAGGTAGGCTGTATGGACTGCCTTTCCCTCATCAATGGCTTTGGTGACTGTTTCGAAAAAGTCAACCAAGTTTAAAAGGCATGATCTGCCTTTGACAAGGCCAAACTGGGTTGGATCCAAAGTCTGCAAATTCCCTATGTCTTTATTTATGAGGTCCATTATGATCCTCTCCATGGCTTTGCAGATAAGGCTTGTCAAGCTAATGGGCCGGTAATTTCCAGGGTCGGTGGAGGCACCGCCTTTGTGAAGTGGGACCACAGTTGCAGTGCGCCACCCCTTTAGTTTGAATAAAAACTATGCCTATCATTTTTCTGTGCCTCTGTCAAGCAGTGACACTGAAGTAATCCCTGGGGTATATCTGCGATCTCCCATCCATTGGTCAAGATTCCTCTTGAACAAGGCCAGCGAGGTGCTCTGCCTCACATGTACCGGGATTTTGTTCCACAGCATAGGGAGTCTCTGGGTGATGAATCTGTCCCTCCAGCACGTTCTATTTATAACCGTGTCAAGGTTTAAGTCTCCCGCCCTTGTGGTTCTGAGGGATCTAGATTTTTTGAGGTGAAGCATATTCATCAAATCTGGGTTTGACATGGCCTTATAAAAATTCCCACTGTCAGTCTCGAACCCAGGACCTAGGTAACATTAGTCTGTTTGACCTACCACTAAGCCATGCCTGCTTTTAGTATATAAAAACAGGAAATCCTACCCTGGTTTGGTATGTATGTCTCTAATGGACATTGGCATCCTGTAAAGGGTTCATCTCCCAAGCCCCTGCTTGTGAATGTTTCATCTCCCAAATTCCTGCTTACTCTCATCAAGGTAGCAGAACTTGTTAGAGATTTGGAATGCATGACTAGGTTTAAAAAGGCCATAGTGGTTATTAGCCTAGTACACACCTATGAATTTTTGCAGTGGATGTGAGCAGTTGCAAGCAAAATCTTTCACACATGACACAAAGACATGTCTGATGTGTTTGTAACGTGCACAACTGGTGCTGTGGGTTAGAGTAATTACAAAGTACTTCTATTTATTCAAGGTTAACTCATGGTACTTTGTTTAATATTGGTTTGTATATTCTTTATATAACTTTATATTGTCTGACTTTGCTCTGTGAATTCTATAATTACTGGTTTAGATGTTTTTGTTTTTTTTTTAATTTTTGTTCCTTAACTATTTGTCACTTAGAATAGATTCATTAAATGAGAGTATTGCTAATGATTTTCTTAAGTACTAATATGTTGTCCAATCCACTAAATGCTTTGTACATACAAAAGTAAGACATGATAACATTAGAAACTTGTTTTTCATGTCATAAGCTGAATGACTTGCCTACTATTATTGAAAGTAAATTTAGACTTGCTGTGGATGACTGTACAGTGCAAATAGCACAGCTTAGAAAACTGTTGCTCCATATATTAATGACTGTGGTGATGACATAAATAATCCTGGGGATTCAATAAACTATGTGTAGGATTAGAGTGAAGCCTACATGTGTTTTACATGTTTGCATGGTGAGCAGCAGCACTGTCATATGCATGCTGTGCACCCCATTTATAAATAAACAAGTGCGGTTTCATGGCCAGCAACAGTGTTGCCAGCCAGAAAACCATATAGAGCAACACAGACAGCAGCAGTCAAGTAAACCTGTTTACCTGTGGACAGACTAGGTCTGCGGAATTGCGCAGAAAGTCACAGTGAATACCAGATTTATTAATAATGCAATGCATATAGTTCCAACACATTACATGAAAGTCTATACAGTGCAGAATATTGTGGAAACCTGTGTCAGGCATACTGAATAAAAGTTGTGTAAATGATCAGTAAGGGTACATAGACTGCATTATAAATAAATGGTCATGGGAAGTGTGTGTATTGAAAAGGGACACAGATGAATTATAGGAATGAACACAGGGGAAGAGGACAGGTCTAACATGGTAATGTACAGCAGATGAGGGCATGCCAATGAAGACAGTTGTAGCATGAACACTAATCACATATAGACATGATACAGTATAGACTGCACAGTTATTGTATATTATGTGACTGTCACACAAGGTGACATATCAGTGGAGTGGATACTTTATGATATAAGCATTGTGACATGAACAATGAACATGACATATATCAGGGCTGGTATATACAATAGGGATTATGTGCATATTGTGAAGCTGTGCAAAATGAGTTGCCTGAGTATGAATGCAATGTCAGTAGAGGTCTCATCCAAGTGGGACACATAGCAACAATCTCATGGACAGCAGTAGACAGAAGCATGCACAATCAGGGACAACATCAGAATAATACCACCAGTAATCCCATCTCTTCCACATAACATATGTGATTGTGAGTGAACATACTTGTACAACTATTATGATTCATCAGCACTCTCTGAGGGGAGTCAAATTGTAACATCTGCTGAAGGTTGTTGGGGGATACCTGTATTTGAAATAACAACCAATCCTGGCTAGTTGACAGGTGTGCATACCACTTGGTCTACTCCTAGGATTGTGTTGTGCATATTGAAATTATCTTGTGTATTTGTATTCATAACTGAAGTAACCCTCCACCCCAATGAGTTTCCTTCATCTACCTTGCCCCCATGGCTGTGTCATCAATCCTTTTTGTGTGTTGATATTATATACATTATACCAATACCAGATTAAAATTCAATGATTGCCCACAATTTGCAATCCTCCGCAAAGCTAATTGGAGAAAGGATGTGTAAGTCAGTTTTGTTCTCTGACAGTTACATAATAGATTGGAAAGGGCCTAGCACAGAGACCTGAAGTATGGATCAGGTCACTGGACTCTGGATAGCAGTGACATCACACACTGCAACATATTTATCTGTCACTTATGTGTTCCAGTTGTCTACCCACTTGGTGACATAGGTGTTTATGGTCACTTGTAACAGTTTCTCTGTAATACCTGACTGTTGATTTGTGTCAAATGCCTTGGCCAGGTAAACTTACACAGAATGATAGTGCTGTCATCATGCATGTCTTCTGTAACCTTCTTGAAGACAGTGAACAGATGTACCAAACATGATGTAGCCTGAACAAATCAAATATGGGTTTAGTACACAGTCAGGATATTACCTGTGTCCTTTTAGAAAAGGTCCATGATGACTCCTTGGCCTAATTCACAGATAGGTAGAATCAGGATGCGTTTATAACTCTATGTGTCAGGCGATTGCCCTCCTGAGTCAGAAAGATGCATGTTGCTGTACACCCTTCTATGGGAATATAGGCTATCTCAAGGCTGTGTGGATATATGGATCCAACTGTGTCTGGTAGGTCAGGTTTTAACTAAACAAAAATGTGGCTTACAATGCTGATAAAGTGAATAAAAACAGAAACAAACTTTAATAAAGCATATATAATGAAGTGAGTTAAATATCTTTGTATAACACTGAAGAAGGATCCATATCCAAAAGCTCTGTGTTTTCTTAAAGTTTGTTTCTGGTTGTATTCACTTTATTAGCATTGCAAGCTGCATTATTTTGTTTAGTTATTTGAATTTTACTTGTGGCTTTACTTTACCACAGTTTTGTATCCTTATTTTGCTGAGGTCAGATTTTAAGTCACACTATAGGCAACTGTGATGTTTTCAGGGCCCATTGCTTCTGTTAGTAGCTGTAGAGAGCACAGAGATGTGCTGCCTTTCTGAGAATAAAAACTGAGTAATGTTTGCATGTATACGTTGGCTGATGGCCAGTGGTGGCAGGGTGGTGACATGTGAGACAAACTGTCAGCTAGCAGATTTTCTGTGTCCTCTGGTTGAGTATGTCTGCTGACATCCACATACAAATCTCTGCTTAGCTGTGTATTCCACTTAACATTTCATAACTATTGGAATAAATGATTTGTGACAAGACCTCCATACAGCCTTGGTCATTCATCACATTCCACACAATGTTGCTATGCAAACAGTCGTACAACTATACCAATGTCATATACTTACATCACTTGCACAACATATGCCTACATGTGCTTCACGAGCAAGTTGTGTTTGAGTGGCCTGCCATACCAGGACACATTAGAGATTAGTTGTTTGTGGCTCATGCAGAACATTTCTTGACACAAATGCTAATAGTCGCACAATGGTGCTGCTGACCACCTCAATAATCCTTGGGTGCAGCAGTACAACTGCACATAAAATGAATTCCACAAGGCTGTAATTGCATCAAAACATGTGATACATTAGTTGTGTATATCACAGCACAACAACATGTGTATGAGACAAGACTTATGCGACCATGTAATCAATATGAATTAATATTGAAGTCTGTCACAGAACATTTAAAGATGGTATATAGACACATTCACACCTGTGCCATACTGCAGGTGTCACTGTGACATCAGAATGTGAACTGTGTATAAAGTTGATCTGCCCCACCACAAAAACACATATCCTAATATGCCACCAATATACATAACAGTGTACCATACCATGTTAACAGTTCTCAGGAGGCATATTACTACAGCTGTTATAGAAGCAGCATGTTCTGCAATGGCATCAATGGCCATAAATACATCGGCTCACATCACAGATTGTAAGACCTTTTTGTAGCCATACTGTACATCCACACCTCAATATAGCACATGTCAATGACAGTAAAATTGACATATCAACCATTCATATGGTCGTAAGACATTATTATGCTATGGCCAACATCACATGAAATCCTAGTCATTATTATATTGTGTAAAAAATCCATATATCTGTATTACAGAAGATAGTAAGCCTATTGTGCATATGTGTATACTTGTTTGATTGCATTACATCCTGCCACTGTCCATATGGGACATGTACACCACACCATGACAGAATTAGCAATCACACATGCAGTGGTCTTCAGATGGATTGCAGAGGCTCATGGAATGACTCTGCTTCATTATGTCTATGCATAATTGTCATGAGGACATCCTCCACTGCTCTGCAGGAAGGATGTCATGTCACCAATGGAAAAAGGAGGATGGTGGATGGATGGGGCTATGTGAAAGGTTTTCTAAGTGGTAATGCAATGAAGAATGATTCTAAAGATCATACAGTGGCCATAATGTAATAATGTACCATCAATCACACACACACACACACACACACACACACACACCCCAGTAGACAGGGCCTCATTTGAACATTACACCTGTGTAGGTATGGAATATGAATGCCATGCAATGTCACAGTAGCAACAGCACATATGTCTGACTGTAACACCATCATGTTGCACTTTATGGAGTATGACAGCATCACTGTATCTATCTGGAGGAGAACATGTTGGGAGGAGTGTAGGAAATGGATGTGGAGTGACAGCCCTGTCTAAAATTGTCTCAAAAGTAACAGGTGTATGTCAAGTCACCTCCTATCAGATTAGAACCCCTATATGTGCAGGTAAATAGTTTGCAAACACAGTCGTTAATGTTACTGCCATGGCACAGGTTTTTCTTGAATACTGTCAGAGTGCATGTCATACAGTATGACATCACTATTGTATGCCATGATAAGATGTTTGAAGTAGGGTTTGACATAGCTGTGGACTCACATATTGTTCTAAAATTGTCACCGTCGTGAGTGTTGACTGCATATACAGTTCACAGCAGTGAGAATACAACCACTACCTATTTACAAAGTATAGTACTTAACACAAGTGCCACAGCACAAATTTGCCTTTTACAGTGTTTAACAACACTTTATAGCTGATGATATCAGCAGAATCTAGTGAGAAGAAGATGGTAATAGCAGTGTCAGACATGCTGCTGTAAAATGCTCTCTTGAATGTCAACCAAGTGAACACACACAGACATACCAACTGACCTTAGTGAGGAAGTGAGGATACAATCCCTGTCTACCTATTTATAAAGTACCATACTTAACACAAGCTCCATGGCACAAGTCTGACTTTAATAGTGACCAACAACACTTTATAGCTGATATCAGCAATATCTGGTGAGAATAAGATGGTAATAGCAGTGTTCCACATGCTGGTGTAAAATGGTCTCTTGAATGTCAGTCAACTGAACAAACACACCAGTTGACCACATTGAGAACAGAACCCCTATCTAACTAAGTACACCAACTACAGAACTCAATATTTAATGTAAGTGCCACAGTACAACTCTGGCTTTTATATTGTCTGACAGCACTTTATATCTGATGACATCAGCAGTGTCTGCTGAGAAGAAGATGGCAGTGTCTGACATGCTGGTGTAAAATGCTCTCTTGAACGTCAACCAAGTAAACAACCACACACAGACATACCAATTGACTGTAGTGAAAATAGAACCCTTACTAATCTAGTTACACAGCATAGCACTTAACACAAGTGCCACAGCACAAGTGTGGCTTTTATAGTGATTGACAACACCTTACAGCTGATGACATCAGCAGTGTCTGGGGAGAAGAAGACAGTAATACAGTGTATGACATGCTGGTGTAAAATGCTTTCTTGAATGTCAACCAAGTGAGCACACAGACATACCAACTGACTTTAGTGAGAAGAGAACCCTATCTACCTACATATTTTCAAAGCACAGTACTTAATGCAAGTGCCACAGTACAGGTCTAACTTTCATAATGCTGCAGTAGTGGATAGTCCATAGTGGATGACATCATCAATGGATGTTTTAGAGTAGATGTTGTCTGGCCTGCATTAAATGGTTGTGTAGGCATGTACAACTTTCAAAATATCTGTACTCCATGGGATTGTACTGATGACTGAAGGATACACAGTTAAGCTCTTCTGACTAGACAGGCACACACCAGTTGACTGCAGTGAGATTATAACCCTTATCTAACTATGTACCAACTAAAGAACTTAGTACTTAATGAAATCACCACTGCACAAATTTGACTTTCATAATGCTGCAGGATAATTTATAGCAGATGACATAAGCACTGTGTTTGAGAGAAGCTGTTGGGAGACTTGAATGAAAAGGATGTGTAGGCATGTACAACTGTCAAAATATTGGTACTCCATGGGATTATACTGATAATTGCAGGATACACACTTATGTTGTTTTGGCTAGACACACACACACACACACACACACACACACACACACACACACACACACACACACACACACACACACACACACACACACACACACACACACTAGTTGACTGCAGTGAGATTAAAACCCCTACCTAAGTACACTGAGTAGAGAACTCAATAATTAACACAAGTGCCATGACACAAGTTTTACTTTTATAATGCTGCAAGACAATTTATTACAGATAACATCAACACTGGATGTGTGAGAGAAGCTGTTGGGAGGCTTGCCAGAAATGTATGGCTAGCTATGTACAACTGTCATGATATTAAAGATCTTCATGTTAGCAGACTGATGAGCTTGCGAAGTGTAGCATTTGCTGTTGTTTCCAATGTGCAGGTATTCCTTAAAAAGACAGCTTTGCAAACTATATGCAAACAGCTATCCACATCACTACAAGTATTGGAAATCTGAGTGTGTATTGTCAGTATAAAGATGTACATGGTATATAACAAAGCACTTATTTATTTCTGTAGTGTAGCTGATGCAGGTAACTTGTGGCTACCGTGTAAATATGTGTTCTTATCTTAAAAGCGCCTTCCCTTTGGTTGTGTTTTTACATGTACTTTCATGGGATGAAGACTAAATGGACAGTAAACATAAGTAATACATGTTAATTAACACTTTCCGTACTGCACCGCCGAGCAGCTGGTTGGTGTGATTGGTGGCAAAGTGTTTGCACATGTGAGATACACATTTATACTGCTTTCCCTATTTCAATGTAGATAAGCAACAAGCAAATGCGAGCCTCTGCTTCACGGATAAAATTAAAATTATGAGCGTTCTATTGGTTTGCTTACCTCCACGTAATTACGTTAAGCTAAGAGGTTTAGCAGTCAGCAGTGTGGATAGTAATGAGTGTAAGAAATACACCTGCTGACTAGTTGACTTTGTGACAGTAGGGGCAAATACATTGACAGAATTCTTTTAGAGGCAGATGTTACAGGGTTTGAATCCAGGTGTATCTAACACTTTTAAATATGTATTTATAATGCAATGAAATAATTCTTTATTCTATATTCACTGTGTGTTATCTTAGTGCAGAGTGTTTAAGCAGCAATGCATGGAGGAAACTGCACTACTGAGGAGACGTTCATCATCGCTCAGCATTGGTGGGTGGTGCTAAACTCCGCGCAAACACAGAAGACAAAAAATGAAGGGCTTCATTGGGTTTTTCACTTATGTGTGTGATGTGTGATTCTATTTTTGACCAGATTAAATGTGTTAAAATATGGTAGATAGGAAAGTGGTGAAATGGGGGGGCAAGGGGGGTAGAAGAACAAGGGGAAAGCAATATAGGAATGTACAGGAGGGAGGTAGGAAAGAACCATAGCTATCCACTTCTTCAACAGTGTAAAATGAAAATATACACAGAATATTAGCTGAATTTGGACTGTCACCTCAACAAAGAGGGGTGACAACAATTCAATCATGTTGTATGGCCAATTGGACTGAATCAAGTGTGTCAAGAAGACACATGTGAAGTGGAGAGCTATGAATGGGATGATATATATATATATATATATATGTATATATATATATATATATATATATATATATATATATATATATATATATATATATATATATATATATATATACACATATATATATGGGTCTACTTCTATTCACTGACAGCCCATTTCACTGAAACCCATTTCGTTGACAGCTCATTTCATTGACAAAAGTATTCAAGGCAAAAACCTGGGTTTTTCCCCCCTCCCCACTGTTGTGTGACTATGGAGTTGTTATATATAGTTGGGGAGGTGTGGGGGGCACAGCCCCCCACATTGGGGGGTGTGGGGGGCTCAGCCCCCCACCTAGAATGTTTGTCAATGAAATGAGCAGTCAACGAAATGGGTTTCAGTGAAATGGGCTGTCAGCGAATAGAAGTAGACCCATATATATATATATATATATATATATATATATATATATATATATATATATATATATATATATATATAGGTTTATAGGTTCATAGGTTCATACTAGGCTATCTGCCCAAGGGCATTTATAAGCCTAGCCCAGAGTTTCTGTGGCTTTCGCCACCCCTTTAGTTTGAAGAAAACTATGCCCATTATTTTGCTGTGCCTCTGTCAAGCAGAGACACTGAGGTAATCCCTGGGGTATATCTGTGATCTCCCATCCATTGGTCAAGATTTCTCTTGAACACGGCCAGTGAGGTGCTCTGCCTCACATGTACAGGGATTTTGTTCCACAGCATAGGGAGTCATTGGGTGATGAATCTGTCCCTCCAGCACGTCCTATTAATAACCGTGTCAAGGTTTAAGTCTCCCGCCCTTGTAGTTCTGAGGGATCTAGATTTTTTGAGGTGAAGCATGTTCATCAAATCTGGGTTTGACATGGCCTTGTATGTCAGGCACAGATCACCTCTGAGCAAGCAGTAAGCGACTGAATAGAGCTGAAGTTCTTTCAGTCGGGCAGCATAAGACATATTTTTGAGACCCTTTATCCTTTTGGTGAGGAACTTTTGGGGCCTTTCCAGCTGTTGCAGGTGTCGGGTCAGATACATTCTGAATGGGGCATTGTACTCAATCATTGGTCTGATGAGTGATGAGTACAGGGGGACGATGACCTCCCTTGATCTAGATGTGAATCCCTTCATGATCAGGTGGGCAATGTAGAAGGTCTTCCTAACTACTTTAGCAACGTGAGTGTCAAACGAAAGGTTACTGTCAACCTGAGTCCCCAGATCCCTGATAACTTCTTCTGTGCTCGGTGGATTGCCACCTATATGGTAGCTAGGGGTAACCTTGTTTTTCCCGAAGGGTATGACTATGCATTTCTTAGCGTTTAACTTTAGGCCATGGCTCTGGCACCAGTTATCCGTTTCTGTGAGACCCTTCTGAAGGATATCTGTGTCAGATGTGTTTTCGACTATGGCGCCCAGTTTACAGTCATCTGCAAACTTTGTCAGCCATAACCCTCCTGTGTTTGCTTGTACTTCAGAAAAGTAGATGCCGAACAAGAGTGGGCCCAGGACTGAGCCCTGTGGGACCCCACTTGTGACAGGCTTTGTGTCTGACATGGCGCCAGCAACTCTGACCCTGTGGGTTCTGTCACTTAGCCAGTTTGCAACCCATCTTGTGATGTATGGGTTTACATTTAAGCTGATGAGTTTTTCAACGATACCTGAGTGGGGTATTGTGTCGAAAGCCTTTGCAAGGTCGAGGTAGGCTGTATGGACTGCCTTTCCCTCATCAATGGCCTTGGTGACTGTTTCAAAAAAGTCGACCAAGTTTAAAAGGCATGATCTGCCTTTGACAAAGCCAAACTGGGTTGGATCCAAAGTCTGCAAGTTCCCTATGTCTTTATTTATGAGTTCCATTATGATCCTCTCCATGGCTTTGCAGATCAGGCTTGTCAAGCTGATGGGATGGTAATTTCCAGGGTCGGTGGAGGCACCGCCTTTGTGAAGTGGGACCACAGTTGCCGTGCGCCACTCCTTGGGTACATATCCTGAGGTGAGGCTAAGATTAAACAGCTGTCCTAACTGCGGGTTTAATTCCTCGTTGAGTTCGTGGAGCACACAGCCGGGGACACCATCCGGTCCCATGGATGCTGTATTTTTCACCTTAGAAAGAGCAGTTCTCACCTGGGCATTAGAGATGTTTGGGGGGCTACAATCCTCTGGTATAGATATCTCTCGTTTTGGGGGGGGGGAGAAGTTTGCACTGAACCTGTCAGCCAGTATATATATATATATATATGTATATATATATATATATATATATATACACACACACACACACACACACACACACACACACACACACACACACACATATATATATATATATATATATATATATTTTTTTTTTTTTTTTTTTTTTTGGACAGGTCCCCATTTTTGTTCTACTTCAGTGAGAGAGGAATGTTGGGTACGGGACATAGGTATTTCTGGGTCAGGTAAGTAGGGTAAGTGAGGAAGCAGATGCAAAAAAACAAGACAAGACACAGAGATGGTGAGGGACAGAAGAGGTTAGGGAGGGGAAAACGGATGCCCATGCCCATCAGACATGGGGACAGTGAGAATCTAGTTCTCACCTGCAGACATACCTCTCAAACTCTTAGAGCAAGAAAATTGGACAAAACCATAAATAAAAGTGGAACAAAGGCACAAAAATAGGGACAATTGTTTTTAAATATTGCTCTTACAAACTTGGAAAGTTGATATAATAACAGGTTTTGCATTAATATGAATTTTTCTGTAAAGTACGAAGTCTGAAAGTCAAATGTCTGTCATTATTTTCTAACTTCAACCTTTAATGATTTGCCACTAATTTGCCAAAAAAACACAGTTTTATGAAAAACAGATCAAAAACATGAGTAAAAAAATCTGGACATTCTTCAAAAATTTGCACAGTTGAGAGGTATGCCCACAGTACGTTCATCACTGTCCCCTTATTCCACTAGCTGCTGGAGTGCTTGATGTCTTCTCCTACTGACCATAAAAGAGAGCATCCTCTCCATCTGGCATAGCCATGCATTGATGGTCCTGTGCATAACCCTATGCACCAAGCCTGGCAACTCCTGGTGGGTGATAAAATCTCCACCTCTGCCAGCACTCCTGGAGCATACTACAGTGCCAGATGACACGGTAGAGATACCTGATGTGCTGACCCCAGGTACTGCAGGGATAGCAAAGGCAGTATTTTGTGACTTGTCAGACATGGATGACATGGAAACGTTTTGACAACATGTAGAATAATAGAAAAGAGAGATAAGGGTTGGGGTAAAAGAAAAATAAGACATAATTAGTGCCGTCATATGTGACATACAATGCATTATCACAATAATAAAGTATTTATCTCTACTTTTACATTTAAATATATTTCTTAACAACTTCAAACTCTAAGTACTGATTGCTCAAATGAATCCTTGCAATGTGCATATATTGCACATATACTTGGTCAAATTATAGAGATTAAGTTAACAGCAGGGCATTTATGCCACTTCTGTTGAAATTAAATTATGCAATATTTTTAAAGGATTTTACTATATACTTGTTATTTGTGGTATATGAACCCACAATCTCTGACTACAGTAGTAGACCCAACTCCTACAGTTGGCTTGTACTACAGGCTGAAGCATGCATGCTTGTTTTTACAGTTGGGATATGCATGCTTAATTTGCTACTATTGTATAGAAGAGAAATACTTTAGCTGAAATAATAGTTATGTTGTGCTACATACATACCCCTTGCTTCCCTCAGTCTCTCTAGGCACTCAGCATGGGCCTCCCTATTGACCATAATCTCTTGGCTGTAGAATAAAAAGAAGAGAACAAAAGAAGAGCATTAATCATACCAGTCATGCATATATGCAGCTGTCTATTTAGTTTTAATTCTCTGTATCTTTATACTTACACAACTGTGGGATGTCAGCAGTCCTGAACTCATCCAGCCACTTGGTTGAGTGTATCCTGCTTGCATCTTTTGAGGTCATTATAGTGGTGTCTACACTGTTCTCCAGTGTGTGCAATGCCAGTCACACTGGAGATGGCCTTGGCTAGACTATTCCATGCCTCAGACGTCTACTGGGAGCTGGTATACTCCCCCTCCAAGAGCCTTTGGCTATAGAACTTTACAAGGAGTCTAGTGAAGATTCTGGACTCTTCAACACCCCACCTCTGTGCCCTAAATTGGGCAACTCCCCTTCTACCACCAGATATCTCTGACCAGGGAAAACAGCAATAGTTAAGAATGATTTCCCTCCAATATGTGTTATCACTTTTACTACTAGTGCGCAAACCCAAACAACCATGCCAACTGAGCTTGTGCAATGTTAAATGGAGAGCAACAGAGATGAAAGCAGTTTATGAAATAAGAAGGGTTAACGTGACAACTGGAAGTAGCTTTTGGTTTGGTTGCTGCTGTACCTGTTACTTGATTTAACTCTTCAGACATGTATTGGGGGTGCAAATTATATGACCTGACACATTTTTGGTGTGGCTTAACACACTGATACAATTAATTTGTACAATGTGAGGTTCAAAGCTATGTTTTAGAGACAAAGCATATCCTTCCATATAGGTGATTTTCATACTTGCCACATAAGACGTGCTTGCTGAACATGCTCATCTATCATACATACATAAATATATGTGTATGTATATATATATATATATATATATATATATATATATATATATATATATATATATATATATATATATATACACACATACATATATACATATATACATATATGCATATGTATATATACACATGACAGAGTGAAGAGTTAATCAGGTATGTGTGTGACCCGACAAGGTCCTGGTTTATACATTTATGTGTGTATGAGTATCACTGTGGTCTGAAGGCCATCCAAGGCCACTTATATTTACAGAAACATAATATTCAATATACCTTCTGTTGCACATCTAATTCATATGAACTCCACTGCTTTACATACTTATTGTTATTTATAATTATGCTTGAATTTTGTATTTGTTTTTTTTTTTTAATTGAGTGGGCAAGCACTAATAAAACTGGGAGTGTGCTAAATTAGAACCCAAACTCACCGGTATTGCATCCCTACACTTAACACCACATAATGCCGCTTAGGGTGTTTGCATGGCAGCAAAAAATAGACGAGAGAATGTATCCATTTTGAAATTGTCTACTGTCTGCTTCCTGTCTGCAGGTGTTCTAGACCTGCAAATATTGGGGAAGGTTGCTAACCACCGTGCAATGGCTTTTAGCAGGTTTGTGTGATGGAATTCAAAAGATGCAACAATGTATCCTTTGTGAATCAAGAATGTCTGCATCCTGTCTGCTTTGTGTGTGGGCCATTAGTCCAGGTTTGTGTGTAGGTAAGTGACGCACAAACGTGACAAGCAAAGCTCACCTTGTTTTATCCTTGTGAGTAGTGTTATCAGGTTTCTTCCTTAAAAGAAATTTGTGGGACTTGAACTGTGATATACAGATAGTATATACTGTGTGGATCACCATGTTTAGCAGACGTGCTACGCAAACATGTGATTCACAGATGTAGTTCATGCATTGGTTATCATAGAAGCACTTTAAATTATATTTATTCTATTTATCCATTTCCTGTGTTTGTGTTAAACCACTCACAGTGCACATTGTGGTATTAAAAATTTGAATAAACAACATTATAAAATAAATGTTAGTACACATTAAACATTTTTACACAAGTGTGGATTTGAACTGTCACACCAATGAACCTGCAAAACACAGTACGGGTGTTTTATCCCTCTTTGCCACAGAAACAGCTTTGCAGTAGGAATACAAATTCATGAGTGCATGTAAGTCCCATTTCATCCACACTATTAATAAGACATATAACACTTGTACACTCTCACTTGTCTGTACATGTGTTAATTACATATTTAGTGCAACAACTGACCACATAACCATTTATGAGTATTGTTTGCAGCAATGCACCTCTGTCTTATCTTAGCATTATGGTGATTTTTCTTTTATCTGAGCAGTCATCAGACTCAGACATGCAGTTTGTAAGGCATTTTGTATCATTGTCCTTAAAATGTATGAGAATAATAAATGACAATAATATACAGTTTTCAACAAAGGCAGAGGAGTCTGGATATTAGTGAACAGAAACCTTGATACAATTACTTTTACACTTTATAAGTGTAGCCTGGCTGACAAACCCTCTGCAGGTAAGTGAGTTTGAATTGTTGTGTATTCCTTCTCCATCCCCCTAACCATTCACATTTGCAATCCATTAGCAACAAACACTGAGGTACTGCCCACTTAACAATATGTTTACATCCACTACACAAAGCCAAAACTTTGCGATTCAGCAATTCTAATGAGTTCACACCTCTTTGCATCTTTACTGTGCTCACAGGCATGGGTCTACACCACAACAAGTAACCATGTAGCTAGAGAACTTGAAGGTGAGATGACTTTTGCATTTGTAGAACAAAGAGGATTGACATTCCCTTAGATCTATCTCCACAGAAAACTTTTGATGTTGCTAAAGTATGTTTGTATTTTTCAGGTACTGTACATGCTAGATTTGTTCACATATTATGAAGAGAACTGTTACATATATATATATATATATATAGTTTACCATTAAATGTGCAATTGCACGGCTATGAAGTATTCGAACAACAGAAGTTCAAATACTTCATATGTGTGCAGGTTACATAAGCGAACATCATATTTGTGAATGGACTGTGCATTCGCAGATATAACGTTCACTCATGTAAAGGGATCATGGTACAGTACGGTTAGGGAAATACATCCCGTTCCTCACTGTAGTGCGATCTCGGAGCTGGAATATTAAGTTAGGGGGGTGTGGGGGGCACAGCTTACTCCCCTGCATAAACTGGATGTTAGGTGTAGGGATTAGGGAGTTACGGCAAAGGTGGCATTGTTGTTAATGCCGTAAAATGTCATTGTCGACATTTTCAGCATTAACAGTTGTTTTTTGATAATAGAGCCATTAGGTTAGTTATAGTTTCAGTAAAACACTTTGCTTATTTGTACCGTTTTTTTTTTTTTTAATTTTCAATATATTGATAGTAAACCTATATAGATAGATATATATATATATATATATATATATATATATATATATATATATATATATATATATGTATGCATTAGGGGGTTAATCTATTATGTGTATGCACTTTTTATACTTCACTCTTGGCATAGGCATTTTTGCCATGTGTTGACGTTCACAGATACACAACCTTATTAAATGTCATTGCAAGTGTCATTGTTAAAACTGGTTACCGGACAGTCTTTTCTACCCTATTCCATTGTAATGTAAAGTACCATATTGTCAAGGCCACAGGGATATAATGTTTCTAAGATGGCCCATAGACACTACCAGGGGAGTGCTGGGCACATTTAGAGATGTCTAGCAATTGTATACAATTTACTTTTGAATTGTGCATATGAACACATTTTCTGAAAATTGCGTCACAAGCATTCATAACAGGTGAATTATGTGTTATTTCTTGGATTCTACAAACTGTCATTTTCCCTGTTTTTTGGGGGTAGGAGAGCCAGGTATTATTGGTAGTATTTTCACATCACCAATTGGGTTTCCGGAATCTTGCTCTTGCAATCACATAGTCATCTTGGTACTTCCATGTGTGTATCAGGAAAATTGTATGCAATCAGTGGCATGTTGTAGCATCACATTCAGGAAATAATGTAGGATCCTGGATGCTGATGTCTGTGATAGCCCAATCATATGTCCTGTTGGCCTTTGAAAGGTTCCTGTAGTTAAAACTCTAAGAGCTACAGATACCTTAGTCTCCCTAGGTATTGGTTCCCCTTAGTTTGCCCTTGCTTTCAGTTGTAAATGACAGAGGTTGCAGAGTTCCTGTAATGTGTCTCTATCCACCCTGTAGCACTCTACAATTTCCACATCCTGTAGGCCATGGTAAGTTAACAGGGGTCTAAATACCCTTGTCCTTCTTGGCCAGGGTGTATTTGAAGCAGCAGTAGCATAGATTTGTGCCTGTTGTGCATATATATCTATAACAACAACTGCAGCCGATAACAGTGTTTCCATGTGCAGTACTTTCTGTGGCTGTATTCCAATAGGTTTTGGAATTTGCAGGGAAAACCTACACGGAGTCTACATAATTGCTTTATAGCTTGTTGAATGGCTCCTTCATCTTGGATTGGTTGATTAGCATACAATACAATAGGTTTTGGAATTTGCAGGGAAAACCTACACGGAGTCTACATAATTGCTTTATAGCTTGTTGAATGGCTCCTTCATCTTGGATTGGTTGATTAGCATACAATTCAGCTACTTGTGCTGCAATTAGCATGCCATGATGTTTACCATGTTTGTGCGGCAATATACACCGTGTAGAGCCACCTACTGAATACAAAACGGTGCGCTACCATGTGTGCATCATGCCACAAAGTGAACACAGTTTTAGTGAACCATGCAGGCTTTATGGAATCTGCACCAATATGTCAGGCAAAGTGCAAACAGACATTTAGGAAATGAAGTAGTCCCTCCTAGTAAAAATTATTCAACCCCTATTAAACTTGATACTATGGATAATACATTTGCAATTCAGGATACACGTATATAGCAATCTGAGGATTCAGAGCATGTAGGAGAAAATAAAAAGAGAAAGGAGAAAGGTAAAAAAAAAAAAACAAGAAGAGACATAAACTGACTAATATATGTATAATGCTAAGTGAAATTGCACAAAACATACTTAAGATTACAGGAATGATAACATTGTTTAATCACAAAACATCCACTCTACAGAACATAATGACATTGTTTCAACAAAGAAAGTAAAAAAAAGGCAAGGAAGGGCATGCTAAAAGGAAGAAATCTAAATTGAACTTTGAAGGATTAAAGACCATTACTGTAGGGTAAAAGAGAAGGAATACTGAGGTTCTAACACAGCTCTTGATGAAGAAGTACAAAACTCCAAATAATTTGGTTTCCAGTACCTCTTAAAGCCACAAAACTCTCCATATGTCTCTACATGTATGTTCACCTATCCAGTTATAGATGTTTGTCTATGTATATATAATATTTTCATATAGAAAGAGACACATATAGACATATATATATATATATATATATATATATATATATAAATCACTGAGCATACGTATACTCTTACACACACACACACACAAACACACACACACACACACACACACACACACACACACACACACACACACACACACATATATATATATATATATATATATATATATATATATATATACGTATCACTGGACATAGCTATCTTTGTGTGTGTACATATATCTCCCCTCTTCCTCTTTCTCTGTAAATAATATATATATAAAGGACCAGCTCACCCGAGTCAAAAATAAGATATGACATAAGATCTAAACTCAGTCTAATGAGGGCATTTTAAAAGATTTTGCATTTGATTTTATGCTCTACTTGCCAAACATGAGAAGGTACTTAATGAAACTTTTCAATTTTTGATGCATAGTATGTATTTGATGAGTTATAGATACCACATTTATTATTTAAAAAAGAGAAATAGTTTTATAGCATCACTGTGAGTAAAACTGGACATAAATACAAAACTGGAACTACTATCCTGTTTTATTAATATAAGAGTGTTTACAGTTCTGCCCATCTTTATTTTTCTCAAAGACTGAAAATATAGAATTTTGGCTACGGAAAGTGCAGATGTGTGAGGGAACTCTTCTTAAATTCTTTAGCAGTTTTTAATAACTGGTCTCTGATTCATGAAAATCAGTTGTGATCCTGCCAGATTTTTCAACAGTCATATCTTCTCTTTTGTGAGGCCACTGCCAGTCTTAATGTCAGCTAGCTGTAGCCAACATAAAAGGAGGGTTAGCATGAACCATCTATGTGAAATGCTGTAAGAACACTACAGCTATATGTAAGTAATAACCTTCATGTCATAATAAAATCAGTACATCCCTGTACAAATCCAGATCTTTAACCACTTTTTAAAAGAGAATGATGGGTAGGTACTCATACTGCTACAGGAGTCAGTATTTTGCAGATCTAATGATTTCACCACCACCCTCACACAACAACATTATCTTTCTTAGAAGATGAGTTATGTAGCAGTGTTCTTCACATTTGGATAGAACCCCATGCATGGCTAAGCTCATGACAAGATAATGGACAACTAAGCAGGATTGTATGTAAAACCAAAAAAGAGCAATGAAAAAAAGGCAACCACTGCTGCAGAACTAAAAAAACATCAGTTTATTACCCTCTAACACCTCGGAAAAATGCCTTCTAGGAGTACATATAAAGTTTAAAAACCACGCTGTTAAATAATCCGATATATTAAAAAATTCACACATAATTAATACTTTAATTGAGTAAGTACTTCCAATTACATTCATTATTTTCCCTACTGGAACCAAGGTACCACATTTTAAAATATGCACAGCTTCTTTATATAACAATCTATCTTTAAGAGACCCTAATTCACCCATTTTAATAAAACCTGTTCCAAAATACAATCACACAACAATTTAGTATCACTTTGGGGAAAATCCTTAAAATGTGTAGCAGTAGTGGTTTCTAAACATATTTTAATGCCCCTGATATGCTCTTGAAATCTAATTTTCAAAGCCCTCTTGCTTTCCTCAATGTAAAATAAATCACAAGGACATCATAGAGTGTAAATAATTCCCTCCATGTTACAATCAAACTGTTGGGTAGGTTTAAAATTAATCCCATTAATCTTAGGAAAATAGCTAACCACCTGATTACATGCAGAACATTTACTACATTTAAATGTCCCATAATTTGTTCTAATGTGCCTATGCACATTTATTGTAGGAACAACAAATTTACTGTGTACTACTATGTTCATAGGTTCATATGTTATTAGGTAGGTACTAGGCTATTGGCCCTAGGGCCTATATAAGCCTAGCCAAATGGTATCCTGGCTTTTGCCAACCAAGAAAATTATTTTCCTATGCCCCTGTCCAGCAGAGCCACAGAAGTGATCCCCGGGGTGAATTTACTATCTCCCATCCAATCATCAAGATTTTTCTTGACGAGTGCTAATGAGGAGCTTTGTTTGATATAGATAGGTAGTTTGATCCAAAGTATGGGAAGTCTCTGGGACAGGAATCTATCCCTCCAGCATGTTCTGTTTATTGTGGTGACAAGGTTTAGGTCCCTAGAGCATGTAGCTCAGAAGGATTAGGATTTCTTTATGTGGAGAATGTCCAATAGCTCTGGGTTTGACAAAGCTTTGTATGTTAGGCAGAGATCGCCTCTGAGTAGGCGATATGCGACAGAGTAAAGCTGGAGTTTTTTGAGACAGTCTGCATAGGGCATCTGTTTGAGGCCAGTAATCCTCTTTGTGAGGTATTTCTGTGGCCTTTCCAGTTGTTGTAGATGTCTTGTGAGGTACATACCAAAAGGGATGTTGTACAATATAATGGGTCTAATGAGTGATGAGTAGAGGGGAACAATGACCTATTTTTTCCTGGATGAGAAACCTTTTGTGATGAGGTGTGCCACGTAGAAGGATTTCCTGACTACTGTGGTGATGTGATTATCAAAGGAGAGACTACTATCCACCTGTGTCCCAAGGTCTCTTATCACACTTTCTGTGTGAAGTAGACTACCACCTATGTAGTTGTTCATGGGTACAGAGTTTTTACCAAAAGGGATGACAATGCACTTTTTGGCATTGAGCTTGAGGCCATGGCTTTGACATCAGGCATCTGTCTCAGTGAGGCCCTTTTGTAGGATGTCCACAACATTAGGAGTTTTGATTATGGCTCCTAGTTTGTAGTCATCTGCGAACTTTGTTAGCCAAAGACCTTCTGTGTTAGCCTGTACTTCAGAGAAGTAGATACTAAACAGGAGAGGATCTAGGACTAAACCCTGTGGTTCTCCACTTGTCACTGGTCTGAAGTTGGATTTAGAGTCTGCTACTTTCACAGTGTGGGTTCTGTCAGTGAGCCAATTGGCAACCCATCTTGTGACATAGGGATTTATAACTAGTTTAGTGAGTTTATCTACAATTCCAGAGTGGGGGATGGTGTTTAAAGTCTTGGCGAGATCTAGATAGGCTGTGTGAACCACCTTACCCTCATCTATGGCTTTGGTGACCTCTTCAAAGAGGTCTATCAGGATTAGGAGACATGATCTGCCTTTTACAAACCTGAACTGGGTAGGGTCCAGAGTTTGGAGATTACCAATGTCATTGTTTATAAGTTCCATGATGATACGCTCCATAACCTTGCAGACCAGGCTCATCAGGCTAATGGGGCAGTAGTTCCCGGGGTCCATGGTGGCTCCCCCTTTGTGGAGTGGGATAACCGTTGCTGTGCATGTTTCAGTGGGCACAAAGCCTGAGGTGAGGCTATGATTGAACATAGTACTTAGGTGGGGTGCCAGTTCATTCTGTAGTTCATTTAGAATGCAGCCTGGGATGTTGTCAGGTCCCATGGATGCTGTGTTCTTGGCTTTGGAGAGTGTGTTTTTTTTTATCTGTGCAGCTGTGATTACAGGTACTTTGCATTCTTCCGGTATAGAGATGGGCCCTTTAGGGGATGAGAGAGGGGAAAGTTAGCACTGAACCTATCTGTCAGGATGTTGATAATATCAGTTGGTTCTGTATATTTAGTGCCATTGTGCTGTAACTCAGAGCAGATCTGCGTGTTGCCATTAAGATTCTTGACATAGCTATAGAATGCTTTGTGGTTGTCTTTAGAATCAGTGGCAATTTTGTTTTCCTAACTAGCTTTGGAGGATTTTATGAGGGATCTCAGCTTCTTACTGAGGCTGACCACAGAGTTCCACCAATCATGGAATTTTACTCTTTTTTGCAACAGTTTCTTTCTTCCGTTGTAGAGTTTGTTTATAGCAGGGGACCACCAGATTGGCTTCCATTTTTTGGAGGATAGCATCTTGGTTGCACGATCCATGCACTTGTGTAAGTGTTTATAAAGTGCAATTGTATAGGATTCAGCAGTCGTATCTCTATTGTCCGTTAGCATGGGTGTTATGAAGTTTGCCACTTCTGTCTTAAGAAGCATGAAGTTGGATTTGGAGAAATTTTTTACGGTGGTTTCCTTAATGGGGGGGGTGGGATGTGGATGTCTAGGGTGAATTGTTTGTGGTCGGATCTAACCAACGAGGAATTGACCTCTGGTGTGGAACACCAGTTGCCCATGTTGATAATGACCAGGTATAGGATATTGCTGCCCCTGGTGGGGGTGTGGATAAGTTGATCCAAGGCATTGGAATGTATGAATTCCAGAAAATGTTGAGCACAAGAGTTGGTACATGAGTAGTTTTCCCAGTTAATGGTGGGGTAGTTGAAATTGCCCATTATTAGGATGTTAGGTTGTACCCTAATATTTTCCAGTGTATCAGGAAATGAGGAGTGGGAATCCTGGGGCATGGTGAGGGATCTGTAGCAAGCTATAATTTGCATTGCGGTCTTGCCCAGAGTTAGTTGCACTTGGATAATCTCAGATGCATTATGCTGAGCAACTAGCCTGGAGGTGTGGATATCCTTAATGAATATGGACACGCCTCCACCTTTAGTGCTTCGGTCCAGGTTAGGTGGCTGAAAGGTGTGGTGTGAATTATAGCCTGGTAATGCAGGGGTGCTCTCTGGAGCTTTGAACCAAGTCCCTGTCACTGCACAGATGTCGATGTTCTCCATTTTAAGGAGTGCCTCGAGTGAGTGCATTTTGAGGTTTAGACTTCTAGGATTAAGTAGCATTACCCTCAGATTTTGCTTGCTTGTACCTGTCATGGTGGTGAATTTGTCATTTGAATCTTGCCTAAAAAAGGCACTATAGGGGTGGCAAGAGCCTTAGCCAGTATCCAGAATCCCAAGGGTGACAGGTGCAGGCCATATCTGGCAAAGCATCGTGGTTTATCGATCATGTCATCCCAGGCAGGCAGATACGGGATCCCCTTAGAATGACACCAGAAGCTTATCCAATTGATGAAGTCAATCATTTTGTCCTTGTACTGTGGTATCATTCTGGGTGATGGCAGGATGCTATTCAGGGCTAGGGTCATACCTGCCTGGGCTACAAGATCAGAAAGCTCCTCCATGTCTCTTTTCATGTAGTCCAGGGAGGTATGTCTCAGGTCATTCACACCATCATGGACAATGACAGAGTCATATTTGTACTTGCTGTGGAGTGACCTGAGTGCATGCATTATGTGGCAGATCCTGGCACCTGACAGGCAGCTGACAGTAACTTTCTCCTTGTTTAGCCTGGTGAGTGGAACATCAGTGTGCCTGACTATAGAGTTACTTATGACTAGAGTGTTGGGTACGTTGTTATGCCTTATGGGCTGTGGTTGAGTGGTACACTGAGTTTGTGAGCTATGTGTCATTTGGGTTGTGTTGGGAGGTGGAGGTTGCTTGCGTTTCTGCTTTGGAGGTCCCTGTTGCTTGGGTAGATTTTTTTTGAGAGCCTCCGCAAATGTAGGTGCGTGTTTTGTGTTTCTATGTGTGTGTTTTGGTGATGTAGGTTTTGAGGGACTATGTGATGAGTGTGGTGTGGTGCAAGTGTTTACCTTCTCCTCTTGACTGTCTAGTCCAGTCTTGGGTGAAGAGAGCTTTGCTTCCAGTTTGGTTATATAAGTGCACTTCTCACAGGTTGTAGTGTTGGGTGGTAGGAGGAGAGGGTTGTCTGTGTACATGAGGCAATTGCTGCATTGCCCCAAGATGCCCAGATTCATCAGGTAGACAGGAGAAAACACCGGGAGCTGACCCTTAGACATACCTGGATAGGTGCTTATTTATTAAGTACTAAAAACTGTTTTCCTTTAGACAAGTGAGGAAAGTTGAGTGCTGTAGTAATTTGTAGCTTATCTAGTGCTTACAATGAGTTCTGAACAAGTGCTGAGCTCAAAGAAACAGATTTGAGTACTGAAACTAGAAAACTGGCTAGTTCTAAGAAACAAAATTAAGCTAGAAGGCTTCCCTCCAACACAAAAAGGCTTGGGGGCTCAGAAGCTTACAAACAGTCCTGGATACAGCAAATCTGTATCTGGACTAGACAACTTATAAGAAAGGCAGGAAACAAGCTTAGAAAAACATTTTTTAGCTATATTTCTGTCCTTTTAAAAGAAACATAAGGGAAAATATTTGTCTTATTATCCAAATCCTTAACTTTCAATAACATTTGTCAATAATATTTTAGAAGACTTACTATTTGGTCATTTAGAATATTATAAACTGTCACAAAATAAATATATCTCCTATCCATATGAGTATTCCTACACAAATTTCTACTATACATAGTAATACACCTACCATCTCTCCTATCCTTCAAATATTCCTTTTTAACTATTATTGGTCCACTAATTATATCCTTCGTATTATTACTTATGGCATACCTATTTGGTGTAACTTTTTGAAAAGACTGTAAAAACTCCTCTTTATTATACCCTCCTCTAACAAACATTTCCATTGTTTTATAAGCTTTTTCAAAAAAATCTGAATCTTGACTACACAATTTATCAAGTCTTAAAAATTCTCCACAAGGTAAAGCTGCAGTGAAATGGTGGGGATACATATTGCTTTCTTCCAATTTTCTATACACAGTGGTACTAATATTGCTTTTGGCATTACAACCCATAAGAGTAAGATCTAAAAAAAATCACTTTTTCTCCTATTTGTAAACCATCAAACATAAATAAAAAAACTGTTTTCTAGTAAATCCTGAACAAACTGATGAATCAAATAATCAAATCAAATAATTACCTCCTCTACATAAAATCAAATCATATATGTAACGATAATATTTAACTACATATATAAAAATAACTATGATTGTACAAATATTCTAACTCAAATTTAGCCATAACCAAATTGGCATACATGGGGAAAAGAAGCCCCCATAGCTGTACCTTGTTTCTGATGAAATAACTCATTATAAAAACTAAACATATATATTTTTAAACAAAATTCTACAATTTCAATAACATAATTAGATTGAGGAGTATCTCCTAAAAATATAGTAGTGTTTCCATCTCATGGGTATGTTGAATAGGGTACCTGTCAAATCTTCGAACGCTCAAAATTTTGAACGTTACATGGTCGAGACCAAATGTTCGAAATTCTGAGTGCTCAAAGATAGACTTTCAATGGCACCGTACGGTGCAGATAGGGAGAATTTCCCTTTTCTGCACTGAAGTGTGGTCTCTGAGTTGGTATATTTAAGTAGGGGGGGTGTGGGGGTGCAGGCTTGCCCCCCTGCCTACACCGTTAAAGTGTTTTTTTCTGTGTTTTTTTTTTTTTTTTATGTTCGAATATCCAAATGTCGAACATTTGGTCTCGATCATGTAATGTTTGACATTTTGGATGTTCGAACATTTTAGACCCTGTTGAGTATTAGTGTATAGACTACTGACATCTAATGACATCTAGTACATATCCCCCTCCCATTTCACATTTGAAATTTAATTTAAAAAATCCTGTGTGCCTCTAATATAGGAGGGAAGTCTTTGTATATAAGGAACCAAATAACTATGTAGAAATATTCCTATATTATACAAAAATATTTGCGAAGAAAAATACAGTCCTTTAAGTTATCTAAACCTTTATGTAATGTATTTATGTAATCCCCAGACTCTGGAATAGACTGCCCATACATGTCAAGCAGAACACTTCTTTGGCCCTCTTCAAAAGGAACCTTGATGATTGGATGGGAGAAAGGAAATTCACCCCAGGGATCACGTCAGTTGCCCTGCTAGACAGGGGTCCAGGGAAGTAAATAGTGTGGGAAGAAATAGCCAGGGAATTGTTGTGGCTAGGCTTGTATAGGCCCTGGGGCCAATAGCCTAGTACCAAATTATGAACTATGAACTATGTATATTAAGCTGAACACTTCCATATTTAAAATTCCGTGCCTTAGAAGTATTATGTTCTGTCAATAAGGCGCACTCTGCAATAGTGTTTAGACTAAATACTACTGGCATGCTTTTAATCAGCATCACCTTTAAATGAGGGCACAATTTTAATCCGGAAGTCTCTGGATCCTTTGTGTGAAACATACTACATGCTAATTGAATGCAGCTTAGTTACGCCAACAAACATTTCAGCTTTATACTAGTCCTCTAGCATTAAAACATCAGCATTTTGTTTACAAACTTGACTAAAGGCTTTGCAGTTTGCTTTCTCATTCCTGTAGTAATAATACATACATGAGTATGGTTTATTCTGCTTGTTTTTTACCAGATGCTATTTTGGATATCTGCGATAACACATCTTTTTTTCATCATTTTTATTTTCACATTTTAACAGTTTTAAGCTTTGTTTTGCTTTCTTTGTCACTCATATCCTTTATTTTGCACAAATCTAAGTCTTTTAAACTGAATATTTGAGAGTCCTTTTGTTCTACATACAACAGCCATTTTATTCAGTGTCAGATGTGCTCTACATCTTAAATAATTATTTTTCTTTTTTACTCTCTGCTGTACCTTCCCAACATCTGATCAGTGTCTAATCTACCTGCACCCAGCTGACCTATTTGATCTGTCTTTAGCAAGAGCCATGCATTTCTGGAACAGGTGAGAGCTGCATGGCACATTCCTTCCTGCCCAGGAAGCCTCATCAGTTCATTCACCCTGTTATGAGTGCCAGGTGTTAGGGAATAGAGCAGCTTCAAGTCCTAAGGAGTGGCTTGCAAAGCTCTGCTATGACAGCTTGCTGGCTTGCAGCTGCTGCATGGCCCATGCAGTTAAACATATTGTACTTAACAAATTCACATAATCTGACCAGCATTTTTGGTGTAGTACATTTTGAATTAGAATGATTTATCAACAACCTGCTTACACCCCCTTAGTCATCTTTATGATTTTTGCTAGAGTACAATGAATTAATGTCAAACATCACTTTCATACCATCTCCACAAATATCTAACTCATTTAGAGATTCAAGAAATTGGTCTGTATCCAAACATCCTTTAAAAATAGTCCCCATCACTTAAGTTTTTAAAACATTTACAAAAATTCAAAATGTATTCACTGAAGTATTTTACTCCACACATGATGTAGCTTATAGGTAGTTTGCTAGCATTTTATGCAGAAAATGTTCAAAAATGTTGACCTGATTCTGGGACAATCTACTTTCTTTATATAACCACACAATTATATTTCTTTATACTGAGAAGAGTTTTTATGCACAAAAAAACGTTACCGTCCTACACAGTCATATTACTTAAAGTGTCACAGCTGCTTTAGTGTAAAAATCCATATCCATAATTACTATAACTGAACTCTTGCCAGCGTATTTTAAGACAATCCCTGGGATTCAAAAATATGTTCTGTATGACTTTAAGCAATTGTGCAATATTAGCAGCCATGTGCTTGGTGTGGGCATGTCAGAGATGCACTGAGCATGGATGGGAAAGGTCAAGAAATCCTGCGGCTTGCTAGTATGTTAAAGGCAGTATAATGACATGGTAATGAGCAACATTATTAAAATGCCCATTGCTCACTCTCATTCCTCTGATCTCTTCTTTCCACAGGCTAAGATGCCTCCTAGTTGACTACAGTGATACATGCACTGTTCACCAGAAGAACATATACTGCAGCTGAAGGTAGATGCATATGAGAATAAACAATACAGCACAGTGCTTCAGAGATGTACATAAACCATGAATGGAGGTGCAGTAAAATCCTGGACTTATGGGAGAAGAATTGTAGATCAATGTATGGGGTAGCCACAGCATTAAAAAACCTATATAGGTAACTAGCTGTTCTTGCTGATGTTAGTTATGCTGTTGCACACTGTCACCCTAAGACAGGCCATATCATCTGTCTGTACTAATCATTTCATGCCCTTCATGACACTGATATTGTGGACCACTACTTTGTGGATAGAGTCACTATGCACTCATTTGCATGCCCTTGTGATACATGGAGTAGCCATCCATGTGACTACTAAGATATGCATGTTTTTGAGAATACTGGCCACAAGGACCTTTCTTCAATCAACAGAGGGCACTTTAAGGGTATCCCAGGCATCTGCTACAAGGATACTACACCAATTCCTTGATGTTATGCTACAGCATGTGGGGGAGCATATGTGGGTTCCTTGTAGCACAGAAGAGAGACCCAGCACCATGTAGTATTTCTATGACATAGCACATTTTCCTGAGGTACTGGGGAACATAGACTGTACCCACATTGAAATAAAGGCTCCATCTGCTGAGCAGTGAAGAAGGTGTGTTAGCCACTAAGGTTACCAATTCATCAACTGTCACTTGGTCTATAATACACAAGGTATGATATTCAATGTGCCTGTATGCCACCCAGCCCATAACTACATCTCCCACATATGATGCACACGTGAACTATATCAGCAGTTTAGGCAGGGTGATCTTCCCTGATGCCATCTTTCCAGCAATGCTGGACATGCACTGGAGCCATGGTTAATGACACCTATCAGAAATCCCCAGACTGTGGCAGACAATGAATATAACAATGTCCTACCAGAACAACTGGGTCATTGCTGAGTCATGCATTTTGTCTGAAGAAGACTCACTTCCACTTCCTAAATGCAACTGGTGTTTCCCTGAAGTATGACCCTGGTAAAAGTAATATATTTTCAGTCTATACAATATTATGTAACAATTTCCAGAAAACAGTTGCAGCAAGGCAGACCCATTCGTAAAGAAGAAGTTCTACCACACCAAGCAGTGGTTGAGGAGCCCACTGAGGAACTTGTTGAGGAGCTGGCAGTAAGGAAATACTTTGCAAGGCTGAAGTATGTAATGCTTCTAGTGCTGTAATGACATGCTAACTGAAATACAATGAAGGTCAACAATTATGGAAGCAGGCATTCACAAATGAGTATGAACAAGAAATCAACAACTTTTCTTCTGCAATGCATCTTGATAAATACAAGCTTCTGAATAAGCAAGCATCAGCTCTCCACTGTGTGTATCAGACATATATGCAACCCTAAGTCACAAAAACATATGCAAATGGCAGGACACAGTTACTATCATTTACACAGGGTGGGGGGCAGGGGTAGGAGGGCAAGGCTGACACCAAAGAAGTGATGGTGTGCAAGTAAGAACAACATGCAGATCTCAGAGTATACAGAGTTCAGGGCCAGTAACAGCAGATGTATCACTCAACAGTACTGTTTAAATAGTTTGCATGTATGTGAAGTGGTATGGGTGACTGAATTTATTTTTCTATATGTGTGTGTGTGTGTGTGTGTGTGTGTGTGTGTGTGTGTGTGTGTGTGTGTGTGTGTGTGTGTGTGTGTGTGTGTGTGTGTGTGTGTGTGTGTGTGTGTGTGTGTGTGTGTGTGTGTGCGTTTGTGTGTGTGTGTGTGTGTCTCCATGAATGCAATCAAGTGCTGTGCTAGCACTAAATCCTGGCATGTCAGACAGGTGTTTGCTGTGCATGGTATTCAGTTCAAGATCATCACCCCTGACCATGAGAAGCACCTCTGCCAAGAGTTGCACTGCTACTTCCATGGCCCTGGCTAGAAGTCAGGGTGCTACCCAAATGTGAGTGATGTCTGCTGGATGAGCTCTCCTCTCAACTATTTATAGGACCATGACCCAGTGGTCCACCACATTTGGGTATGGAGACCACAGTCACTAAAGGAGCAGTGGATATAGTATCATTATGGGAGTGGGATCTTGCACAGCCATGTCTCCTATCAGCAGGAGATATAGTGGTTCTCCAGCCAATGACTACCCTCCCCTATAGACATTCCATCACAGATATTGCCCAATCCAGTGTGTCATTCATCCTGTCCAAGGAGCTACTCACATGGTTCAGGGAGTCACTCATGTCAGAAAGTACATTGTTTAGTAGTTGCAATATCTCTTCTAAGGCCTGGTGGAACATGCCTGTGCCTCCACTACAGCCCTACACATACGTCTGGTGGCAAATAATGACCCACTAGTATCAGGAGGAGAGTGGACAGCAGGCTTCTTCTGAGCACCCCTACCAACCCACCTGGGTGGAACTATTCCCTCACAATGGCAACCAGTTCTGTAACTGGAGTAACCCCACTACCCTGATCAACTGTGTCACCCTCAACCTTCCCTATTTCAGAGGTCTCCGTGTTCATGGGTATGCATAGCCGGGTCTACTTTGTTTCACTGAATCTTATTTCACTGAATGCCATTTCACCCCAACCACTTCACTGAAAACACAAATTACTGAAAACTCATTTCACTGAATCTCATTTCACTGAACTGAACTTAGTATATATGGCACTGTGTAGAGTACTGTAAGGCAAGTAAAAGGCATATGTCCTTTTCCTCACTGTAGTGCAATCCTAGAGTTAGTATGTATAGATGGGGGGGTGGGAGGCACAGCACCCCACATTGGGGAGTCAAGGGGGTGTAGCCCCCACCTTGTTTGTTTTATATTGCATTTTACCAAAAACTTCAAAACAATACATTTTAAACAATAGACATGCATAGTTGCAACCCCAATGACTATCTCCAGAAGACAATATGTACCTTTGATACAGTCTCACATCCCCTACTGCTATCCAAACTTGATAATCTTAACGTATCTACCTCCACCCTTACCTGGTTCTCTAGCTACTTAACTCACAGGAAACAATCAGTAAGATGGCTCTCTTCCACTTCTCCTTTTATACCTGTTCCAACAGGAGTTCCCCAGGGCTCCATCTTGGGACCCCTCCTCTTTAAAATCTTCACTAACGATCTCCACACATTTTGTAAACAATCTTCCCTCATCCAATATGCTGACGATTCTACCCTCATATGTATCTCTGACAGCATCTCCGAACTTCATACTCTTACCCAACAGACCTTCCTGTCTACTGAACAGTGGCTAACCACTAACCTACTGATCCTCAACCCCAAAAAGACCAAACTGTTACTTTTTCTTCCCCACTCTCTCTCTTACCACAAAACCACCTTTACTATCACTTCTTCAAATAACACTACTATCAAACCTGAAACCCAAACTAAACTTCTAGGAGTCATTATCAATGATGAACTGAAGTTTAATACACACTTACTTCACAGTATAAAAAAGACTCACCAGAAACTAGGTCTTCTATATCGTAACAAAAGATACCTAACATCCAATGCTAGACTGTCCTTTGCCCAAGCTTTTCTCCTTCCCTCCCTTCTTTATGCTGCCCCTATATTTACCCATATCCAAACTACTACCTTAAACAAACTTCAACAAACATACCATAAGATAGCTAGATTTGTTACAAACTCACCATATAATGCACACCACTGCCAATCCCTTAACTCCCTACACTGGCTCGAATTTCCCCACTTATTGCAGCTATCTCAACTTCAAATGCTACACTCTCTTCTCTACAAACCTTCAGTCTGCCCTACCCTCTCTTCTCTCATCTCAATCTATTCTCCTCCTTGTACTCTTCGTACCTCTAACCAACTACTACTACAAACCCACCAACCCAAAAAAACTATCGGCAAATACCCCTACAAATCCTCCATTGCCCAAACCTGGAGCAAACTTCCCAGGGACATTTGTTCCATCATTCACCCATCCCACTGTAAAGAAAAACTCAAGGCTCATCTACTAAAATCTAAAATCTGTCCTTGCCAAGCCCCAACTTGATAACTTTCCCCATAACCTATGTCATTCCACCCTTTTTTTCTTAACCTGTTTTTGACCAAATCAAGCCTTTTTTTCTCCCCAAATCTCTGATACCTGCACTGACAAAACAAACCATTAATGTAAATATGTAAATATGAAACCACACTGCTATCCTGTAATATAATACAGGTATACTGCCTTTAATTTTCTACTTTGATTTGTCTAACATATATATTGTGAAACCAATTTGTTCATATTCAACACTGTATAACTTTTGTCTCTTTTTTAAAGTATTATCATCTATTTGTGTAAATTGTGCTTGTAAAAGACCTACTTAGTGATTGTATAACCTCTATTGTAAACTGCTGCATTTCTTGGAGCTTTTCTCCTCAGGTCTCCACTGAAAATGGGTCCCAAGCCCAGTTGGACTAACCCGGTTAACAAATGTCAATAAAAATAATAAATAAATAATATATATTTTTTTAGCTTTTCTCCCCGGGCCTCCACTAAAAATGGGCTCATTTCAGCCCAGTGGACTTTTCTGGTTAACAAAAGCAAATAAATAAATAAATAAAATAATAGTAGGAGGACACCACAGGAAATTTGTTGTTAGTGGGGGGACCCCACAGCAAATGAGAACAATTTATTAAATGCATGTGCACATACAACAATGGATGAAGCGGTACCCTCAGGGTTGAAAGGTAAGTGGTACGAGAGATATTTTGTGTTTTTCATGTATGAATGAATGAAAAAAGTTAAAGATCAAGTTAAAACAAGTTAATGAGCCTACAGCATGTTGGGACAATGAGTATGAACTATTAAAACCGGTTCATGAGCCTACAGCATGTTAGATGTAGAATATGCATTGTTAACACCAATTCATGAGCCCATAGCACGCTTGGATGTAGGTGTGATTGTGTGGAAGTACCGTCAGGGGGGTCCAAGAGAATGGTCAGTTCTGGACACAGTACCTATCTGCCCCATTATCCTGATTGCAGTGCTGGAGCTGTAACTTTGGAGCTCATGATGGGATGAAAGCAAGGGAGTGCTGTTGGAAAAGGCTGATCGAAACCTCTCTTCTGTCATTGCATGATGACAGAATTCCTACCCTTCCCTCCCTGTACGGTGTCTGGATTACTGTAGTTATTTTCTGTCCTCTGAACTGCCAGAATCTAGGATCTCTAAGGTAAGTCTTTAAAAAAATGATTTTAAAAATGGGAACAAAGGTAAGTAAGCAAGATCAAATGCCTGAAAAGGGAACACCTGCATATTTTATGTACCATAATTATGGGAAAAAGTTGTAAGTATTTGCATGACTGGTTTCAGCTTACTAAGAATTGTTCTGGTGGGGTATTGCCATCAAATGGAACTTATGATAGAACTAAATTGATGACATTGAAAGGTATTTCGGAAGAAAAGAAAAGCAAAGTAAACAGGGAACAAATGTCAATATTTTATTCTTGGTACACTGAAGCACTTAAAAGGGAAAAGGATTCAGCATTAAGACAGTTGCAGAACGCTAATAAAAAAATTTGCAACAGGTAAAAGAGGTTAAGAAGGCAGTACAGACCAATAAAAAGTGATCCCTTTATCCTGTCTTAGCATGTTTGGAACAAACTGAGGATGGCCAAAAGGTGGAAAGGTCTGAAGAGGATGATAATCCTCCAGCAGTTACTGCTCCTTTACCCCATATGCACAGGTATGGGTACCTTCTGTATAAGATTCTGCTGTTTCTCAGACCCTTATCTTTTGGTCAACTGTCCATTGGACACCCAGTTAGTGTGATACTGTTGCATCTCAGACTAGTTGCCCAGTTCAATCTTCATCTCTGAACAGGCATCTGCAGTCAAGGGAGGTTCTTCTTCCTATCCTTCCCAAATAGCTTTTACTTCTCCAACAGGGGCACTAGCATTCAATACTCCTGCAGCTCATAACACATGCTCACATGATAGGGTACAACAAGAGATTGTGGCCTCTGGAGGGGAATTTTTGGCACCTCTCAGGGAAATTCTGGGGGTTAATAATAGAGAACTTGTTCATCCTCCTTGGACCCCTGCTGATTTGCATACTATGTCTAAAAGTTTTACAGCTATTAGGGAAGATCCATTAAAGTTTAGGGAGGAATATAAAACTATAACAGAATGTTACAATCTTACTTTAACAGATTTAAATCAGCTGCTTAGGATAGTTTCTTCAGATGAAATAAGAAAGTAGTTATTGGAAAAGGCTGAGATAATGGATCTTACTCTCACAGGGAACACTTTAATAAATAAAAGGACAGCATTGTTAAAATTACAGATGTGTGTCAAGTTAGGACTGACTGGTGTAAAATACTGGCATGTAAACAAAATAAAGAGGAAGCCCCTGCAGACTATTTGAGTCACCTTAAAACAGTATTTGCTAGACATTCAGGAATACCAGACCCAGAATAGCAAGCTAAGCTAGCTATTGCAGCAGCTTTCGTGCAGGGTCGGCAAGCCCCTGTACAAAACCAAATAAAGCAAGTGCTCATAGACTGGCAGGGAAATTACTTAGAGTCTTTATTAAGTGCTTCAAATCACTGTACAGAGTATTAGAAAAAAACAGAGAAAGAACACTGAGGATAAGCTGTTAACTTTACAAATCAGTCAGCTGGAAACTCTGAGGGGTCAAGGCATTAAGAAAAAGTACTGGCTGAGGGGAACAAAGTGTAGCTGCTTGGCAACAATGAGCTGACAGTGCCCATCCTGCTTCATCTGACATATTTTACTTCAATTGTGGAGAAGCAGGACATTGGAGAGGAGAATGCCCACACAGGCAAATGCACAGACTCTAAGATGCTTGGACTGAATGGCAACCAAATTATAATAATGCAGTTTTTCCTCCATCATGTCCTCACATTGGAAGGAGTCAGGAAGTACTATACTGACTAGGTCAGGGAATAACACAGAAATAAATCTTAATTGTCTACTGCCAATAGATCAAAATGGATCTTACATTAAGATGGAAATACATTCAAAGAAAATCCCATTTCTGGTGGACACTGGAGCCACTAGGTCTTTGTTAAAAATTACTTCAGATAATCAAATACCAGTATCAAAGCATAAAGCAAAGGCAGCTGGAGTAACAAATGTTACTGTTATGTATCCTGTCTCAGAACCTATCCCCATTTCTTCAGGTTGGATAGAAGAAAGGAATTATTTCCTTCTGAGCACTACTGCACCAGTAAATCTGCTAGGGAGAGATTTGTTACCCAAGCTGGGTTGTACTTTTACTGTACCAAAGAAGGGGTGTACCAGGATGTTCAGACAGAATCAGAGGGGGGGGTCTATTAGCAGTTTTAGCAGTAGCTGAGGAACAGGCAGATGGCAAGTTACTACAGCAGGTACCTGCCCACTTGTGGGCTAAACATGCAAATGAAGTAGGTATACTGAAATCAGCAGAACAAGTAAAAATAAAACTAAATCCATCAAAACCTCTCCCTAGAGTTCCATAATATCCACTAAAGCTGGAAACAGAGCAGGGAATCAAACATGTAATTCAGTTTCTGATACAGCAAGGAATAATAATACCAGCTAAAAGCCCTTGTAATACTCCTATTTTCCCTGTGAAAAAGCCAGGAAAAGATACTTATAGATTTGTACAAGATTTAAGGACTGTAAATAATGGGTCTATATTATAAGATTGAGGTTTTACAACTTCAAATACCATATGAGCGACACCATATGAGTGAAGTTGTAAAACCTCGAAAGCAAAATAAAAAATGTAAAAATAAAAGAAAAACCTACCTGATCGCTCTGAGCAGGGAGGCAAACCCTTCTACACCCCCCACACCCCCTGCTACTTAAATATACCAACTCTGAGATCGCACTATGTTGAAGTAAAGGGAAGAATTACCTATGGCGATCTCTGTTTACACTTGTGAGGTTTTAAATATTCGGTCATATGGTGTTTCCCATATGGTGTTCGAATATTTAAAACTTCAGTCTTCTAATATCGACCCGTAAATAACGCAGTATTGCCTACTTTTCCTGTTGTTCCAAATACAGCAACAATATTGAGTTGCATACCACCTACAGCTAGTTACTTTTCCGTGATAGATTTATGTTCATAGGTTCATAGGTTCATACTAGGCTATCTGCCCTGGGTCAATTATAAGCCTAGCCCGATTCTGTATGGCTTACGCCACCCCTTGATTTGAGTATACTGTGCCCTTTTTAAGGTTTAGTTTACTGTGCCTCTGTCTAATAGTGACACGGGAGTAATCCCTTGGACAAACCTACGATCCCCCATCCACTTATCGAGATTCTTCTTGAAGAGATTCAGTGAGGTGCTCTGCCTCACATGAAGTGGAATTCTATTCCAGAGCGAAGGGAGCCTCTGGGTTAAGAACCTGTCCCTCCAGCAAGTTCTATTTATTTCTGTGCTGAGGTTCAAGTCCCTCGAGTGTGTGGCTATAAGGGATTTAGATTTACTGAGGTGGAGCATGTCCATTAATTCTGGATTTGACATAGCTTTGTATGTCAGGCATAGATCGCCTCGAAGTAGGCAGTATGCAACTGAGTAGAGCTGGAGTTTTTTTAACCGAGCAGTATATGGCATCTGTTTGAGACCCTTGATCCTCTTGGTGAGATACTTTTGGGGTCTTTCTAATTGCTGCAGGTGTCGGGTAAGGTACATCCCAAAAGGGGCATTGTATTCTATGATGGGCCTGATGAGGGATGAATAAAGGGGCACAATTACTTCTCTTGATCTAGATGTGAAACCCTTCGTGATGAGGTGAGCTATGTAGAAGGTCTTTCTAACCACTTTGGCAATGTGGTTTTCAAAGGAGAGATTGCTATCAACTTGGGTCCCCAGGTCCCTAATAACTTTCTCTGTACTTAATGGGTTTCCGCCTATGTGGTAATTTGTGGGCACATTGTTTTTGCCAAAGGGTATGACTATACATTTTTTGGCATTTAGCTTTAAACCATGGTGCTGGCACCAGTTATCTGTCTCTGTGAGACCTTTTTGAAGGATGTTTGTGTCAGCTGGAGAGTTGATTATGGCGCCCAGTTTGCAGTCGTCTGCAAACTTTGTGAGCCATAGTCCTCCCACGTTTGCCTGTACCTCGGAAAAGTATATACCGAACAAGAGTAGTCCCAGGACAGAACCCTGTGGGATGCCACTTGTGACTGGTTTCGTGTCTGACATGGCTCCAGCAACTCTCACTCTGTGGGTTCTGTCTTTGAGCCAGTTTGCGACCCATCTTTTGACATAGGGGTTTATATTTAAGCTGGATAGCTTATCTATGATGCCCGAGTGGGGTATTGTGTCAAATGCCTTTGCAAGGTCCAGATAGCCTGTGTGGACTACCTTCCCTTCATCTATGGCTTTGGTGACTGTTTCAAAGAAGTCAACCAGGTTCAAAAGGCAGGATCTGCCCTTGACAAAGCCGAACTGGGTAGGATCTAGTGTCTGTAGGTCCCCAATGTCTTTGTTTATGAGCTCCATGATGATCCTCTCCATAGCCTTGCAGACTAAGCTAGTTAGGCTTATGGGGCGATAGTTTCCAGGGTCCGTAGAGGCTCCACCTTTGTGGAGTGGGACCACTGTTGCTGTATGCCATTCTGTGGGCACATATCCTGTAGTAAGGCTGAGATTGTATAGCTGTTTTATTTGAGGGATTAGTTCCTCCTGTAATTCATGTAGGATGCAACCTGGGATGCCATCTGGTTCCATGGAAGCAGTGTTTTTTGCTTTGGAGCGGGCAGCCTTCACCTGAGCATCTGAGATGTTTGGGCGACAGCCCTCTGCTGGGATAGATATTTGCTCTATTGGGGGGGAGGGGGTGGAGAAGTTTGCACTGAACCTGTCTGCCAGGATATTGGCGATGTCTGTGGATTCAGTGTATTTTTTGTCATTTAGAATCAACTCAGAAAAAGTCTGGGAGTTGCATCCCAGGTTTCTAACATAACTGAAAAAAGCCTTCTGATTGTCTTTGGTGTCCTGTGCAATTTTTCTCTCGAAGCTGGCCTTGGAGGATTTTATGAGGGATCGTAATTTTTTGCTAGTACTGATCAGAGATGCCTTCCCTATTAGGGATTTTACTCTACCATGTAGTAGCTTCCTCCTTCTGTTGTACAGTTTATTTATGGCAGGGGTCCACCAGACTGGACGCCTGCCTTTGGATGATTGAGTCTTGGTTTTGTTTGGGATAGCATGATCCATGCATTCCTGGAGATGTCCGTAGAATGCATTTATATAGGATTCTGCAGTTTGGGCTGTAGTTTCCACTGGCCCTGGGGCCTTGAAGGATTCCACTTCGGTTTTGAGAAGTGAGAAGTTCGCTTTTGAGAAGTTTTTCACTGTGGTTTTCTGGGTTGGGGGCATTCTTTCCTATACCTATTCACCCTGGGAGTCAGTTTCTGTTTGCTTTTACTTATCAGGGACATCAATATACCTGGACAAGGTTACCACAAGAATACACTAAATCTCCTTCATTATTTTCTCAAATTCTGAAAAAAGATTTGGAAAATGTGATATTTCTAGGTGGGTCTGTGTTAGTACAATATGTAGATGATTTACTAATAGCGTCAAATTCCTTTCAACAGTATTAGCAGGACACCCTGCATCTTCTGACTATCCCCGCAGAAAAGGGACACAAAGTGTCTAAAAAGAAACTACAAGTGTGGTCACCACAGGTACATTATCTTGGCCATTTAATATCTCAGGGTGGCAGGCAGGTGTTACCATCTTGTATTGATGCAATATGTAACACCCCATATCCGACTACTCAGCAATAGCTTAGATGATTCCTAGGTATGACAGGATACTGCAGACAGTGGATTCCTAACTATGATGAAATTGATAAACCTTTGACAAATCTTTTAAAGCATGACACACCAGAGCCTCTCCCTTGGGATAGTGAAGAGGGAAATTCATTTCCGAATTTACAACAAGCTTTAACTACTGCCCCAGCTTTAGGGTTACCTGACTATGATAAACCTTTTATGTTATTCTGTCATAAAAGAAATGGATTTGCACAGGGAGACCTAGCACAGAAACATGGAGACAGCTACCGTCCATTAGCTTATTATAGCACAGCACTTGATTCTGTTGCAAAAGGATTTCCACCCTGTTTAAGGGCAGTTGCTGCTGCTGCCATTTAAGTTAATTTTGCACAATCACTGGTGCTTGGGCATGATCTTACAGTAGCTATCCCTCATTCTGTATCATCTCTTTTACTTAAAATGAAAACTCAACCACTCTTGACTGCACGTCTAACTAAATATGAACTTACTATAATATAATATAATAAAAATCCACAAAATCTGCTATAACCAACACTGTTTTAATAAGAAAAATAAAGCACCTCAAGTAAGCGCTTTTGTCTCACCACATTCAACATAGACACTTCTTCAGACTGAGGTCGAACTAATACAATGTCACATTTAAAATGCCAAGTACATCACATGATTTCTTAAAAAACACGTACTTAAAAACTTGATGCTTTTAACAATCTTTCTTAGTGTTTTAACCATTTTATCTTTAAGTACATCACAAAATCTTCCCTATTATTTAGGCCTGGTGGAAAGCAGACATTTAGCCTTACCTGCCAACAATACCCTAACCACCCAAGATCTTCTTCTGGGTTTAACAAATTGTTAATATTTTGTAATGTTTCCAAAACCATAAATTTAAACTAAACTTTATACCTATTTGATGTATAATGTTTGCTTAATGCATTTTTTTCATCCTCTGTTTGTACTGCGTATTTGTGTTCATAAATTCTCTTATTTAGCTCATGTATAGTTTTTCCTACATAGAATGACTTGCATTCTAAACAGATAGCTAAACAAATTAATTTTTTTTGATTTGCAAGTAAATAGACCCGGTACACTAACTCTCTATCAATTCATCAGACTCAGTGTAAAAATAATTGCACATATTACAAGTAAAACATTTAATCATCACTTTTCTTTGCAATACTTTGTTTGGCTTGTTCAATTTTCCTTGAAAAAATTTCGTATAGCACTTGGCTTTCTTCTGAGCAAATATGGGTTTATCCTCTATTCCACTTGTTATTTCAGGGTTGGCTCCAAATAATCCCCAATTTCTAATAATAACATTCTTAATTGCTGTAGAATCTACACTATTTTGCACCGCCATTATGGTTCTATTGTTAAACGGGGTCCTATTACTTAAACTTCCTCTGTTATTAGTTTCTCTTTGCTCCACTAATTCTAGTAGCGTATTCCTTACTTCGTCTTTAGGATGCTCCCTATTAACCAATTTATTACAAAAGTATTCTGCATCTTCTAAAAAATCTTCTTTATTTTTAGCTAAATTACTGATCCTGGTTAATTGACCTTTAACAATATTTACCTTTGTGTTTTGGGGTGCATATTACTATAATGTAGATACATATTGTTTTGCACTTCCTTTTTATAAACCTTCAACATTAATCTATTTGCTACTTTATAAACTGTTACATGCAAAAAATTGATTTCTCTGTCATGGTAATAATGCGTAAATGCATAATACATTAGCTACTTCCCATCCATGCATGAAAACATTGGCGTAGCTGGGCACCATAGCATCACCCATAGCTACACCATTTGTTTGGACATATAGCTCCTCATAAAATGATAGAAAATTATAACTTAGTACAATATAAATTATTTTCATTAATAAACTTATTGTATTGGATGAAAACAATTTTGATTGTAGTTCAATCCTGAACGTTTCCATCCCCTAATCATTAGGAATCATAGTGTAAAGGGATTTTATATCTAAAGTAACCAGCAAATCATTCTCATTTACTGTAATATCCTCGATCTTCTTCAGAAAGTCAAAACTATCTTTGAAATATGTTTTATTAGTGGATACTACTCTTTGTAAATGTCAACAAAAACTGATAAACTTTCCTTTTTACTGTTGGCACTTGACACTATGGGTCTTAATGGGAACTCATTCAGATCTTTGTGGATCTTTGGTATTCCAAAGATCTGACTAATCTTGGGATTAACATTTAATAAATACTTTCTAGTATTTTCATCTATTCTCCCTGTAAAAAAAAAACATTCTTCTATACAGGAATCTATAAAAGAATAACCTCTTTTTACTTCTTTCATAGTGACCTTCCTATAATAATTTTCATTAGATAGTATTTCAACCATTTCTTTTCATAGTTTTGTCTGTCAAGTGCTACTAATGATCCCCCTTTATCTGCTTTAAGAAATAATATTTCATCATTCTTTACCAGGTTGTTAAAACACCTTCTTTCTTCAGCTGACAAATTATAATACTTATATTCCGGTTTGTTGTCTAAGATTTCTAAAATTTGCAGTTCACACACATTTAGAAACATTTCCAGTTCTTTTTCCGTGGGAGGTTAAAGGCACTTGGTTTATAAAATTGCAACTTTTCTTTATTATTTTTCTCAAACATTAAGTCAAAATTCAACCACCTTACATAGTCTCTCACATAATTAATAGTGTTCAATTTATTTGCTCTCTGGGCTGGTGCAAAATTCCAACCCTTGCTCAAAACTAAACACTCTTCATCATAAGAACATGGTTAGATAAATTCACAATTTTAAAATTTACAGTACCCATGTTCTCCAAATTTGTCTTCCTTTTCTCCAATTTTTTTGCTGCTATACTTACTTCACAAAACCATTTTTTGTCAGCCCATTATTAAAAGAACAACCTCCCATAGAATTGGTTGTTCCCTGAGCCCAAGTTCTCTCTTATTCATTAATTCTTTGATACACATCAACTGGCTGCTGATTTTCAGCTTGCTGCCTCTGCTGATGCAATGAACCAGAGACTGGATTAGTGGTTCCTTGCATGTTGCCAGATGTACCAGCAACATGTGCTGTGGGCCTACTATTGTTTATATTTCCCCTGTCCGAGGACACTGTTTGTCCTTTTTCTCTCACCTGTAAATGTTCTAATCTCCTCACCACATTTGATTCAGTTCCCATTGTATTTGTGTCTTCCATCATCATGTTGGCTGGTACCTCCTTCTGTAACTGTAGGCTGTATGCTGAAGCCACTCCCCCAGCATAATCAAGCTGATTCCATTCAAATTATTTAGTTTTTCTCTTATTTAAGATGTCATTTAGCTTTATCAGTTTTTCCTGTATACAGCACATATTGCTCTCAAAATTATCAGCTGATGTTGTATCTTTTAACTTTGCAAAATTTTTACTTATATTGTTACTCAATTCAGCCATTGTAGAATTATTGAAACTCATTAATACTTCCATATGCTGCAAACCAGCTTTCTGATTGATTTCTAACCATTTATCCACCAATTGCTTAGGTAGATCATTTGTTATAGGTAGTTTGGTTATTCTCAAGCTCTTTGGGACCCTTTGCATTTTTAAACTGTCCTCAGAAAAAATATTGTCCCACTGCAGACCCTTGAGCTTCTTTAAGTTTTTTCTAGGTCTGCAAACATTTCTGAATGGCTGATATTAATCATACTAGACACCTGCTGCTCACCACTACTTTCAAAGGGATTCACTGGTGGTGCCATACATCCAAATAATACTTCCTCACTCCTCGTTTTACTAAGCCTTCTTTTATTTTGCCTCATTGTAGTGGAGCTTCCATTTCCTTCATTGTTAACAATGAAGGAACCTGTGGGTGTGAGATTCAATGCAGACCCTACCGGTAAAGCCATAAAGAGATCTGAATGTTTACAGGAGAGAGAAAAAGGACAAACAGTGTCCACAGACAGTGGAAATATGAACAATAGTAAGGCCGCAGCACATGCTGTTGGTACTTCTGGCAACATGAAAAGAACCGCTAATCCAGTCTTTGATTCATCACATCAGCAGAGGTGGTAAGCTGGAAATCAGCAGCCAGCTGATGTGTATCAAAGAATTAATGAAGAAGCAAGAACTTGGGCTCAGGGAACAGCAAATTCTATGAGATGTGGTTATTTTAATAATGGGCTGACAAAAACGGTTTTGTGAAGAGAGTGCAGCAGTGAAAAAATTGGAGAAAAAAAAAGACAAATTTGGAGAACATAGGTACTGTAAATTTTAAAATTGTGAATTTATCTAACCATGTTTTTACTGATGAAGAGTGTTTAATTTTGAGCAAGGGCTGGAATTTTGCACCAGCCCAGAGATCAAATAAATTGGACACTATTAATGATGTGAAAGACTATGTAAGGTGCTTGAACTTTGACTTAATTTTTGAGAAAAATGATAAAGAAAAGTTGCAGTTTTATAAACCAAGTACCTTTAACCCCCCACTGAAAAAAGAACTGGAAATGTTTCTAAATGTGTGCGAATTGCAAATTATAGAAATCTTAGACAATAAACCTGAATATAAGTATTATAATTTGTCAGTTGAAGAAAGAAGGTGTTTTAACAACTTGGTGAAGCATGATGAAATATTATTTCTTATAGCAGATAAAGGGGGATCATTAGTAACACTTCACAGACAAAACTATGAAAAGAAAATGGATGAAATACTATCTAATGAAATTTATTATAGGAAGATCACTATGAAAGAAGTAAAAATAGGTTATTCTTTTATAGATTCCTGTATAGAAGAATTTTTTTTACAGGGAGAATAGATGAAAATACTAGAAAGTATGTATTAAATGTTAATCCCAAGATTATTCAGATCTTTGGAATACCAAAGATCCACAAATATCTGAATGAGCCCCCATTAACACCCATAGTGTCAAGTGCCTACTGTAAAAAAGGAAAGTTTATCAATTTTTGTTGACAAACATTTACAAAGAGTAGTACCCACTAATAAAACATATATCAAAGATAGTTTTGACTTTCTGAAGAAGATCAAGGATATTACAGTAAATGAGAATGATTTACTGGTTACTTTAGACATAAAATCCCTTTACACTATGATTCCTAATGATTAGGGGATGGAAACAGTGAGAATTGAACTAATAAGATCAAAATTGTTTTCATCCAATACAATAAGTGTATTAAAGAAAATAATTGATATTGTATTAAGTTATAATTTTCTGTCATTTTATGAGGAGCTATGTGTCCAAACAAATGGTGTAGCTATGGGTGCTGCTATGGTGGCCAGCTATGCCAATGTTTTCATGCAGGGATGGGAAGTAGCTAATGTATTAGACAGTAGATTTAAGAACTTCATTATCCAAATGTTAAGATTTATTGATGATGTATTTTTAGTTCGGAGAGGAACAAGTGAAACATTGTAAGAATTTATTGATTATATCAACAATGTCTGTTCCCACATAAAATTTACACATCATTACAATGACAGAGTAACCAATTTTTTGGATGCAACAGTTAATAAAGTAGCAAATAGATTAATGTCGAAAGTTTATAAAAAGGAAGTGCAAAACAATATGCACCTACATTATAGTAGTATGAATCCCCAAAAAACAAAGGTAAATATTGTTAAAGGTTAATTAACCAGGATCAGTAATTTAACTAAGACTAAAAAAAGATGTTTTAGAAGGAGCAGAATACTTTTGTAATAAAGTGATTAATAGGGGCTATCGTAAAGAATAAGAAAGGAATATCCTACCACAAGTAGTGAAGCAAAGAGAAACTAATATCAAAGGATATTTTAGTAACAGGACCCCATTTAATAATACAGCCATAATGGTGGTGCAAAATAGTTTAGATTCTACAGCAATTAAGAATGTTATTATTAGAAATTGGAGATTATTTGGAGCCAACCTTGAAAAAACAAGTAGAATAGGGGATAAACTCATATTTACTCAAAGGAAAGCCAAGTACTATAAGAATTTTTTTTCAAGGAAAATTGAACATGCCAAAAAAAAGTGTTCATAGGTTAGTATTAGGCTAACTGCCCTTATGAGCCATTTGAAGCTTAGCTATTTCCCCTGTTTGAGAATCAAACCCTGCACCTTGTCTTTCTAAGGTAAGCACTTTAACCATTATGCCACCCCCCTTGCAAAGAAAAGGGATGATTAAATGTTTCAATTGTAATATGTGCAATTATTTATACACAGAGTTTAATGAATTGACAATGGGGTGTAGCAGAGTTAGTGTACTGGGTCTATTTACTTGCAAATCAAAAATGTAATTTATTTAGCTATCTGTTTAGAATGCAAGTCATTCTATGTAGGAAGAACTACACATGAGCTAAATAGGAGAATTTATTGTTGTCAGGTAAGGTTAAATGCCTGCTTTTCACCAAGCCTAAATAATAGGGAATATTTTGTGATGTATTTCAAGAGAAAAGGGTTAAAACACTAAGAAAGGTTTTTAAAAGCATCAAGTTTTTAAGTATGTGTTTTTTTAAGAAATCATGTGATGCATTTTTATCATGTGATGTACTTGGCATTTTAAATGTGACATTGCATTAGTTTGACCTCAGTCTAAAGAAGTCTCTGTGTCAAATGCGGTGAAACAAAAGTGCTTACTTGAGATGTTTTATTTTTCTTATTAAAACAGTGTTGGTTATAGCAGATTTTGTGGCTTTTTTATTATTTTATACTATTGGTTATTTTGCTGCTTTGGAGAGTAAATATGAACTTACACTTCAATCTGATCTATTTCTCTGATCTGTTGTCCTGTTCTAAATCCTGCATTTCTATTACCTACTGCTGAGGATAGTGAAGAGTATGATTGTGTGTGTGTGACTATCTGCTTTCTCCTAGGAAATACTTAAAGGACACTCCTATACCCAATGCTGACATAAACATGTTTGTGGATGATTCCTGTGGAAGAAATCAAAGGAGACAACTGATTGCAGGAATATCCATTTGCACCGAAGATACAATATTGTTGCAGCAAAGATTAGAGGGTGTTCATTCTGCTCAAATAGCTGAATTAGTGGCTCTGCAAAAAGCCTGTGAGTTGGCCAAATATAAGGTGGCCAGTATTTTTACAGACAGCTGTTATGCTTTTGGGGTGGTACATGATTTTGGGCAACTTTGGAAACAGAGAGGGTTTTTGACCTCTTTGGGAAATCAAATAAAAAATTCAGGGTACATAAAATCATTGTTAGATGCACTTATGTTACCTAGGAGGCTGTATGTAATCAAATGTGCCCATCAAAAGGGCATAGATGCAGTAACAAACAAAAATTCGGCAGACCAAGTTGCTAAACAGGTAGTAGAAGATTGTTGTAAAGATCTGTGCATGTTAACTATGACAAACTCCAACAGTAATGATCTGTTTGATTTTAAGAAATTGTCAGCCTTTCAAGCTGAAGCATCACAGGGAGAAGTTCAGAGGTCACTTAAGGATGGATGCATTAAATCCGCTCATGGATTCTGATGACATCCAACTGGTGGCACCTGCCTCTTTGCTACCCTACCTGGTAAGGGCATATCATTTACCAGTCCATGCAGGTAAGGCAGTTTTATTTAATCAAATTACCCAAAGTTGGTATGCCCCTCATGTCTCCTCTTTGATACTTCAGCATGTAAATGATTGTGCTATATGTCAAGAGTATAATGTTAGTAAAAATGCAAACATTAAGATTCTATATTTACCACTCCCCTGGGGACCTTTTGCTAATGTGCAGCTGGACTTCATCCAGATGCCTAGGACTCATAACTTACAATTTATTTTGGTGGTGGTGTGCATGTTTTCAGTATGGATGGAAGCTTACCCATGTCGCAAAGCTGATGCAGTCATAGTTGTCAAGAAACTCATGTATGAATTTATACCACGTTTTGGTATACCATATACTACTAATAGTGACAAGGGAACACATTTTAGTAATTCGTTAATGAAAGAGCTATGGAAGCTTTTTAATACAAGTTGAGTCTTCACTGTTCCAACCATCCACAGCCATCTGGATTAATAGAAAGGATAAATAGGACCCTTAAAATAAAATTTCAAAGATTTGTGCTGAAACCCACTTAAAGTGGCCCAAGGCCCTCCCCTTAGCACTAATAAACATCAGGGCCTCACTGAATGCCACCAGGAAGTTGAGTCCATATGCAATATTAATGGTGAGATGCATGGCCCTTCCAGCTACCCCTCCAGTGAGAAATGCAGATTTAACTTTGTCAGATGATGCTATGATTTCACACTGTTGCAAACTTGTCTGTATCAAATAGTAAAATCAGCACTTCCCCAACCTCCTGACTAGCCCTGTCAGCAACTGCAGCTGGGTGACTGGGTTTACATCTAAACTTTCCAGAGAAAAAACTAAGTCCAAGGTGGAAAGGTCCTTAACAACCTTGACTGCTGTTCGCTGTGCAAAACTACCAACTATGATCCATTCATCTCTTTGCAAGAAAACCTGTCATGTGGAGACCTCAGACAAGTTATTGCAGCCAAGAGAGGGAGATCAAGGTGCAACAAACGAATCATCTGCCCAGTGAAGGAAGTCAACTTCAGTAGCAGTCCATGATGAATCAGTTGACAACAAGTACCCTTGCTTTGTTTTTCCTGCTGCTTCCTCTTATAAACTGATCGAGAGAAAACAGTTTCTTGCTGGTTCTTTGGCAATATTCTATAGACTTGAATGTAACAAACTGTTGGATATGTTTACATATACCTCATCATTCTAAAGCAGGGATTCCTATGAGTCCCATCCCTGCATCACATGTCTCATTTGAAAAAGATCTTAGTGACATCAGTCTAACTTGGAGTAACGTGACTGATGTTTCGAAGGTTGTGTCTCTCCAACTTGCAACCACACATCATGGGGACACATGTTATGCCAGAAATGGGACTATAATGGTAGGAAACAGCAAATGTAATGACAGCAGGCATGAAAACATGTTAGACTCTTTGCACCTAAAAAGCTATGACAGGGGGTATGGCATTGCTCAAATTTTCAGGAAGTAGTCAATAGAACTTTGCATCACATCAGAATAGCAAATTGAGAAATGACTGTAATATGTGGTGTTACAAAATTGATTGGCACTTGATATAATGCTTGCTGCAAAAGGGGGGGGGGTCATGTGCCCTCATAGGGAGTTGTTGCTGTTCATATATTAGTGGCTATCATGATGAACAGGAAAAACTGGCAAATTTCATGGAGCAAAGGGCCAAGGATCTGAACAGTATATCAAAACAATGGACACTTTTTGGATGGTTTGGCAGTGTGTTTTGGTAACCTGCAAACTAGTATAGTCCAGGGTATTGTAATTGTACTTTTTATTATATTTTTGATCATTTTAATATTTTCTGTTTTAGGCTGTAATTACAAGATTTAACCTCACCTACATATGAAATGCCATTGTATATACCAGATAACGCAAATTCTATCATAGTAGAAGATGAATGTTATGATGCTGAAGCTTATTTTATTAAGCTAAGAAAAATAAAAATATAAGTACATGTATGACACTGATAGTGTCAAATGGAGGAGACTGTTATGGGACAAAATCAGTCTTATTAAAATATATATATATTAATTTCAAGTTTCATTAATGATTCTATAATATGATTGTTAGAAACAAATATAATTTATATGCAGGACTGCGGAAAAATACAGTTTCATAAGCTGAAGTTACTGCTGTGTTTCAACTGCATTCTTTTAATGTGTAACAGGGAAAAGTAAATGTTGAAGGAAGAGGCATGTTACTAGTATAAAAGGAATTTATTAGCCTGATTCCTCCAGGCTAGGAGTGAGTTGTTACTAGGGAAAGTTTGCTGATAAATGAAATGTCCAAGGTCAGAAAACAAGATCCTTAGAGCAGGTAGGTCATGTAAAAGAAGATGTTCACGTGAAGTCCAAGGCAAAAATCATGAGAATGAGAACATTTCTAAAGTTATTGATTTGTTACAAGTACTGTAACTTCAAAACCTTGTATGGTTGAATTGATAAGCAAATGTATAAAAGATATAGTTTCATTTGTTCATTGAGACTGGTTTACACATTTTTATGAAGATGGTTTCCCAGTGCTGTTAAATAAAAATTCTGTTTGCACATCCTGAAGTGTTACTCCTGACTGAAGGTAAAATATGGTAAATTCTTAATGTTATTTATTTATTACTCTAACAAAGGAAAACTGATGCATGGTCTAAATCCATTTAACTGATACATTTACAGAAGGTGGTCTAAATACACCAACCAGAATAACATGAAAACAAGACAAACTTAGAACCACAAAAGGTGGAAACACGAGGTAGAATTGTTTATTATTCTAATTTATTTAGCACTTTCGTCCTCACAGAGCAGGACTTCATTAGAATAAAATACAAGCCAAAAACTTACACTTAAGTGCTCCAGAGAATATAACCTCTTCCATCAATTAACCAGTCATCTCAAATAGTTAACAATAAAAACTGCCCTTTCATCATATTACCTATTAAATACATGAAAAAGATATAAGAAATGCTAAAACAGACATATACATAGAAGAATAGTGAACTTTTAAAACCAACAAGAATAGCTAGTCCAAAACAATAGATTTGACTTATTAACAAAGAACTTCTACTAACATTTTTTCATAAAACACTAACAGCTTTTAACCTTAGCACTGGACTAATAGATATATTCTCATTCATGCCTGGATACATAGTGGCATTGGTGCATAGTTGCCACTGTAATTCTTTGTATTCCAAAAAGTCTTCTGTTGGTCAACCCTTCTAGCCAAGACCAATAGTTGATGTAAAGGCACCAAAAACATTCTTTATAGCCAAGTTCATAGATTACTATCATAAGAATGTTTTATTAGCATATCTTTGTTGTTTTAAGGATTCATGGGACTTTTTATCAAATGTTTCCAAGGAACTCTTTAATGAAAATCTTACTTTAATCACTATTGGCATCAAAAACCTGTCCTTAGTGATGACATAGGGATTTAATTTTTTTTAGTTATTTATCCCAATATTCCAGGTTAAACCAGGATCTTATTCTTACTTTAGGAACACAGATGGAGATAGTACCAGAGAATAATTTCATAATTTTTGAACAACTTATTAAACAAACAAGGGGTGTTGTAATGGGGGCAGCATGCACCCCCATTTTTGCAAATTCGGTACTTGCATTTTGTGAGACCAACTATATTCTCTATTCCAGGTTTAATTTATGTTGGTCACATTATGGGCATTTTCTAGATGACATAATAATTTTTTTGGAATGGCACCAATGAGAAATTGGATGAATTATTTGAATACATCCATAGTACAACAGACTTTTTGGAATTCACCATGACCACTTGTGAGAATAAGATCAATTATTTGGATGTCACTATTAAGAAGGACATTGTGAATAAGTGTTTTATTTCAACACTTTATAGGAAAACAACATATTGCAACACACTACTTAATTTTGATAGTTGGCATCCCATGCATCAAAAAAAGTCTTTGTTAAAAGGACAGTGTGTGTGGCTCACCTGTATGGTTTCAGACCTGGGTGAATATTACACACAATGCAATCTATTAAAAAACATGTTGTCCAGCAGGGGTTACCCTGATACCTTTTTAGATGGCATATTTAGTGAAGTCACTCGAAAAAGGTTAAAGAGTGACTATGTCCCTCTACTGGGTTGTGAAACTGAGCAAATGAGACCCATCCTGGTTGCCAGGAGCAAGGAAAATCTTGGTAAGGTGCTTGTATTAACATATAACACTGGTTTTGATGAAATTAGAGGTATTATTAAGAAATATTGGGGTGTATTTGGAGATGACTGAGAATATCAGGAAGTGGTGGGTGAAAAAGCCTTAATAGTTTATAAAAAGGACCTATGTTTCAAGAACATACTAGAGAGGGGCTTTAAACATAGGCAGGTTGGTAAGATGGTCAAATGTGGGCAATGCCACCAATGTAAATAAATGATGGAAGGGAATGAAGTTGAACTCAATGGGTTTGGTACAATTAAGATAAAAAAGAGATACAACTGTAGTCAAAAGGTATAGTTTACATGGTGGTGTGCCAAGATTGCCCGGGTTTCTATATTGGGAAAACTAAAAATAGCTTTAGGAAAAGGGTTTATTAACATATGTATGGCATCCATAAAAAGAACCCCAACAACATGTACAGCCATATTTCTGAATATGAAGGGCATTATTTTAATATTTTTATTATTATTAACCACGTTGACCTTGGCCAGAGAAGTGGACCGACAGAAGACTTTTTGGAATTTAAAGAACTATAGTGGCAACTATGCACCAATGCCACTATGTATCCTGGCTTGAATGAGAATATATCTATTAGTCCAGTGCTAAGGTTAAAAGCTGCTAGTGTTTTATGAAGAAAAAGTTAGTAAAATTCTTTGCTGATAGGTCAAACCTATTGTATTGGACTAGCTATTTTTGTTAGTTTTATAAGTTTACTATTTTTCCATGTATATGTCTGTTTTTGCATTTCTTATATCTTTTTCATGTATTTAATAGGTAATATGATGAAAGGACAGTTTTTATTGTTAACCATTTGAGACAATTGGTTCATTGATGGGAGGGGTTACAGACTCTGGAGCACTTAAGTGTGAGTTTTTTGCTTGTACTTTATTCTGATGAAGTCCTGCTCTGTGAGGATGAAAGTGCTAAATAAAGTGGAATAATGTGATTCTGCCTCATGTTTCCACCTTTTGTGGTTCTAAGTTGGTCTAAATACATCAAGCAAATTATTTTATTTAAAACAAGTATCTAGCACCTCGGCTTACACCAAGCCTTCAAGGAGTATAAAATAATTAAAACTAGTCCCTCTTATATACCAGCAGTAATACAATGTTAGTTATATCTAATTAAATAATTATACAATTATACTATTAAACAATCCAATAAAAAAATTAAGTAAGGTACTTCCAACAACATTCTGTGTTAAGCCCTCTAGGGGCCAAAGTAGAGTATTTCAGAATAAACTGTGCTTCTTTACACAACAATTTTTTGAAGGTATACAACCTATATCACAATACACTTGCTCTAATATAGTGGCCTTATATCTTATTTTCCTTTGAGAAGGAGGCAGTGAACAGGTTTCAGAATTTGTAGACTATTTGCATTGGAATAGATTCCAGATACAGTTTGATGGTTTACAGTGTAGCGGTGCAGTTATATTTTTGGATATGGTTCTTCAGGGACAACAAGATGGGTCTATTAAGACCAGTATACATTGTAAGGTTAATGAAATAAATACATTTTTATTGGGTACTAGTTGTCATCCCTCACATATCATAGAATCATTTCCATATGGAGAATGTTTACATATATGTTGGTTGTGTAGTAACCTTAAGGATAGAAAAGAAGAACTAAATAAAACTACCAATATGTTTTTATATAGGGGGTTATGATGAACACATAGTTTGGAGTGGTTTATTGAAAGCATGGGATGACCAGATTAATAAAGTTTCTTATGAGAGAGGTAGTCTTAATAGGCATCAAAATGAAAAAAATAAATAGGAAATAATAGATTTTTTATAGTGACTACATATAATGTTTTGAGTCCTAAAATAAGAAAAATGTTATTACACTAGTGGGACTTTTTGAACAGATATAGAGATTTACAATAAATTACACAAAATAAGCCCATTTTTTCATATAAAAAGGGAAGGAATATCAAAGCTATGGTAGTCCATAGTAAATTTCAGAGACCTACTGCAATATTAGCAAATTGTGTTATGAACAGAGGTACTTTTCCATGCAAAGATGTATTTGTTGTGATTACTTTGTAGAGACATTTCTTTATATTAATGGTGTACCCTTTATAGTTAAGGGGGAATATAGTTGTTTGACTGAAGGTGTTATTTATGCCATTAAATGTGAATGTGTACTTTTTTATATAGAACAAATGAAAAGGGCTTTCAAGAAGAGACTACAAGAGCTTTTAAGAGACATTAAATCTAGCAAGCTTGAAAACCCTTTAGCTCTACATTTTAAAAGTTTTCATAATTGTGATCCCAGTGGCCTTAAGGCCACTGTATTACAGCAAGTGTATTGTGATATAGGTTGTATACCTACAAACAAATGTGTAAAGAGGCACAGTTTATTCTGAAATACTCTACTTAGCCCCCTAGAGGGTTTAACACAGAATATTGTTGGAAGTACCTTAATTTCTTATTGGATTGTTTAATGGTATAATTGTATAATTATTTAATTAGATATAATTGACATTGTATTACCCCTGGTATATAAGAGGGGTTAGTTTTAATTATTTTATACTCCTTGAAGGCTTGGCGTAAGCTGAGGCACTAGAGATTTGTTTTAAATAAAATAATTTGCTGTTTTTTTGTGGTTTCTTGATCCTTTCATCGTTGGTTCAAGTGTTTTTTCTGCTGGTCTAAATACATATTTAATCACATTTTGTGATACAATTGTATTGCTGAATGCACTTCTTGCTCTGGTTATTGCTACATATACCCACTGATTGCATTTAATTTACTGTCAGCTTTTTTCTCTAACATATTTTTCTAATGCTTTTCCATTTGCTGTCTGCTTGGCAACATGCAAACATGATTTCTTAATTAAGGAAAAAAGTGAAAAATTTAGTTTAGGCTGGCTTATGTAGTGCAATCATGCCTGGCAATGGTGCACTTTCCTCAGAGCTCTGGACAGTACTCATTGGAAAGATTACACCTCACATACCTATCTGTGTGGCACAAGGTATAAGGACCATGAATTTAAATAAAGAATAAGCTGATTAAGGGGTGAAATCCAATTTAAAAGCTACTTTGACAATGAATGAGAATCCCATTTGTCACAAAATGTTGATTAAGACTAATAAAAATGATACTATTAAACATATTTCTTGCAAGCACGATATCATTAATGCATGCATAAGCAAACTCTTCTATTTAGCATGAATGTTTCATGTGTAACCTCGTGCTAATGCTGTTCAACATTTTAAACCTGACAGTGATGTCATTTAATATACAAAATCAAACCAACAATCACGGGAACCTTGCTCCAGTAGAAAAATTGCGTCCACACAAAACCAATAATCTTAACGCAATTTAATAAAGTTGCACAAGCGTTTTCGCCACAACCTCTGTCATAGCTTCATCAGAGATAAATTACAACAAGCATAAGCAGTTTAAATAATTTAATTATTTAAACTGCTTATGCTTGTTGTAATTTATCTGTGATGAAGCTACGACAGAGGTTGTGGTGAAAACGCTTGTGCAACTTTATTAAATTGCGTTAAGATTATTGGTTTTGTGTGGACGCAATTTTTCTACTATAGCAAGGTTCCCATGATTGTTGGTTTGCTTTTGTTTTTTTCTTTTACGCTTTACTCATTTAATATACAATTCACTTCCATATGTATGATGGGTACGATATTTTTTTATAATCATCATGACTCATCACATATCCAAACTATGTTTTGGGACAGTTATGTCTTGAGAAATATGTATGTAACAGGACTGACCTGTATTACTAAGCTCATTCAAATGCATATATCTGAAATATATTTACAAACAGAAGTAAATAATTTTACATAGAAATGCATTCCCAGGACTAATTAAAATCTCACACATACAGGCCTTTTTGAAGTTTATATCCATTAATTCCCAAATTAGTATAATTCTAATTTCCATGGCTGAAAGGTAGTTCTCTTGTGGAAATGTCAATTAATAAGTTATGTTTCAATTTTTGCATGCTTTATTCCATGGGTTTGATTCCCAGCTACTACAACAATATTTTAACTCTGTGCAAGCCCAAGCATCACAGCATATCACAATTAATCCTCTTTTGCCTTTCAAACTTCAAGGAGTAAAAGCCATGCCATTAAGCATTCCATTATTGAACACTGGAACCTATGTCAATAGGTTAAACATCACATATGGCAAAGCTTTACATCTTTACTGCAATGTAATGTAAGTAGTGCCAATGTGTCTGCCAAGGTGTCCATCTGCTTTCAGTTGTGCAGATGTAGTTGGTAAGGTTGTGCAACTTTACACACAACTAGTTAGCTGTCAGATCTGAATTGGACACCAATTTAGACATATTTAGTTAGCTTGACTTTTGCAGACATGGCTGTTGAGGGAGAGAATGCTGCTAAATTTAGAGTATAAAGGTATGGTATTGATGAGTCCAGGACATTTGTGGCACTTCTCATGAAGCACTGCAACCATAGGCTGTTGCAGAAGGATTATATGAGGTCTCAGTATAAGACTGAGGTATGGAATAGCTTAGCTAAGGCTGCCTACAATGCAGCGGGCATTCCATGCACTAGGGAATGTCATTACCACTATAGTGACCTTAAGAAGCACAAACAGGACCTCCTAAGCTGATTGGAGGCTGAATATAGGACTGTGAGTACCCCCCAGTTCTGTAAGTATACTGACCCATAATCTGTCAATGATATGGCACTAACAATCTAGCCAGCCAGCATATCATGCTTTCATATATATATTTATTTTCTTTTTGTAATGCAAAGCTGCAGAGGAGATAGCTGCAAACTGTAAGCTGCACCAGAAGAGATTAACTTGCCTCAGAGATGCATGGGGGTAACTATTAGGTCCAAATTCAAGCCAAAAGTTTACTTTCATTCTCTCAAGCACTAACATCTTGAGCATGCATACCTCAACCGTCATGTCAAACATGCCTGCCTTCCCCAATAACTCTTGCTGCTTGCATTATGCAATAAGAACAGCAGCTTATTCATGTGTGAAGCAGAAACTACTTTTTATTACTGGATAAGTATTTATAAAAAAATACCATCAATAATATGTCAGGAAGAATCAAATTATGGTAATTGAAATTATTACATTTGAATACATATTTCCTCTCCCTCATAGGGAAATAAATTCTGCTCTTTGTTATATTATTGCAGTGATATTAATTTATTTTATGACGCATAAATACCTTTTCAACATATGTGGATGTAGCAAAGGTGTACAATAGTAAAATATCATAATCATTTATGCATTGCCAAACAATGTTTATTTAAAAATACAGTACAGTGACATGTCATGCATCTAATTATCCTTTTTTGTCTCCCTCCACTCACTCTCTCTCCTTTTATTGGAGGTTATTAATAATCTACTGTTTGTATACCTTACTACTGAAAAATAAATGATAAACAACACAGAGAGATAGACCAACCACTGCAGCATTACCTGCCATACCTCCACAGATGGCAGCACAGACACCCAGCACTTTGGGTTTACAAACTGTCAATGCTACCTCCACAACCCCTGCCATACCTGCTATACTTGTGTCAGGTAGCTCTGCCCTGGCTGCTGGTGCAGTGGTACCCGCCATGAGCAGATGTAGTAGAGGTGTCAATTTTCTCACCCTGAAGGAGCTTACAGGGCTGATGGAGGAAATCATAGAGAGGGGCCTTGGTTCTCTTATTGGCCAGGTTGAAAAAATCCTGTGTTTAATTGCACAGATGATACCATGTCTGGCACTAACCCAGGAAGAAGATGTGGGAGATAGTGATGACAGCTCTGGGGGATGAAGACTAGATTCTCACTGTTCACAAGCTTGATATGGATGTGCCTTTGATGTCCCCTACCTATTACCAATCATGGTGTCCTCCAACCTTTTGTCTCCACCACCATCCCTGTCTGTCCTGTATGTCTGCATATGCTTCATAACCCTACCTACCTGACCCTATCATTCCTAAGCACCTTCTACAACATTCCTTTCTCTCCCTCAAAAAATGGGCACTTGTTCCACAAAACAACTTATGCCCCATACATAGCTTTCCACTTCTCCTATGTGTCATCTTGAAATACTTGATTTGATTCAATTGGACATACATTATTCTGTATTCTGTTGTTGTTGTCACTCATCATTCATGCGGTGACATTCCAAAGTCATGAAATTATGTGCACAATTGTACATTTATGTTGTGAAGAAGTGGATACCTATTGTATTCTCCCACAACCCTCCTGTAAATTCCTGCATTATTTCTCCTATGTCCTACCCCCTGCTTGCAAACCACATTTTCACCACTATCCTATGCATACCATTTTCACAAGTTTAATCCAGTCAAAAAACAGATTCACACAAAAAAGCACGTCCAGATATGGCCCATGGAAAAGCCGTAATTTTATGTCTGCTGCATTTGCGAGGAGGTTGGCATAGAGCAGCAATGCTGAGTGGCAGTGAACACTGTTTAATTTCTTATTATAAAAGCTGAAGATTACAGTTTAATCTGTGGTGGTCTAGTTACTTTCACACAAAGTTGATTAAATCTGTTGCTCTATGGAATACAGAGTAAAGGCAGCCTGACGACTAAAATTAATGGAACAGTTCATATGTTACTAGATGTAATAAAGTCAGAGTTCCTATGTGGTGCATTGACTGAAACATTCTATATGAAACACACTGATGAGGTCATACTGACAAAAGTGCACTCTCTACCCTTAAAAATCAGCCTTCGCCTGTGGTGCTTACAACTACTAATAGTGTTTTCTAGATTGTGTAACTAGATAGGAAGGAGGTTTAATGCCCAACATGGGAAATATGTGTGTGTGTGTGTGTGTATATATATATATATATATATATATATATATATATATATATATATATATATATGACTGTGTATAACACTTGCTGTATCTACTTCCCCTGAGAAGAATGCATTTAACTCTTCACAAAGCTTCCTTATCCCACTTCTTACTAAAACATACTGATAAGCTCATCCTGACAAAAGTACACTCTTTCACCTTAGAAGTCAGACTTCTCTTGTGGTGCTTGCAATTAATACAGTGCTTTTCACATTGTGTAACTAGATAGGTAAGAGGATTGGTGCACAATGTGGGGAACTTCTGTGAGTGCAGGTGTTTACATTTAGTTGAGCATGGGCTCAATCAACAATTTCTTTGGATAAATGCTTTAAACTGCTAGATGACTCCACCATCCCCTAATCTTACCTTTCACAATTACAACCTCTTTGCAACACAAGGGTGTAGCAGGGTATACTGTCTGCATTCTACTGAGTACAAATTTCTTTACATTACTTAAAGAAACCATGTTTTTCAGGCATAATATGTCCACACTTTTCTAAAATAATCCTTCTAACAATAGTGTCATACATTGAAAAAATATCTAATGTTTTAGAAGGAATGTGATGCAAACATTTGTTAAGTGGGTGGGAGTTTCTATTTTTAAAATGGTAGATGGTTTATGGGCCAACAATAAGAGCACATGATTAATAAATCAGATTCTGTGCCTATATCCCTGGTGCAATGCACTGCTGAGGTAATTCTTTCTAAAATGAACTGTCACACTTTAAATGTCCGACTTCTCCTCCGGTGCTTGCATTACTTACACTTTTCTCTAGAATGTGTAAATAGATATATATGAGTTTTGACTACAGCAGTGCTTAACTTAGACAAGTGTGCTTGACTGTAGATTAATTTGTAATTGGTTTACATACATTTGCAGTGGCAACTCTTACAACCCCACATGGTTGTAAAAGTCATTTACCAGGCACATATCCTTGGCAATAGTCTGCTGGTGTCTTCCCTTCATATATGCAGTATGCCACACTTGTACTTAGTTTTCTCCTGTGGTGCTGGCTTGATGATGTAAGTAGATAGGTATTTGGCTTGAGTCCATCCATGTGTAAATAAAGTGACTGTGATTACAATCATATACTGATGGCCACCTCACAACCACCTTCATTTACACTTCAACTCATGAGATGGATTTACAGTGGCACAATGTTACAGCAGCATATTCTAGCATCCTCAGGGAAGATAACTTTTTGGCCACACAGTGCTACCATAACTGCAGTATCTCAAGGTTGGAGTGCAAATTCTTCTCTGTTGAGTGACTCTGATACTGTGCTTTATAAATTGTGCAAATACATATGTATTATTTGAGGCAGATGTAAGTATGCCTTTCACTCTCATACTGCGTATACGGCTGTTCAAATACACATATGATGAGTAGCTGTACGGTATTATTGTGCACTTCAACCACTTTTTAGCATAAACATCCAGCTACTAAACAGTGGTGATGTTATACATTTAAATGTGCACTAACACAGTTTTACCTCCACATGTTGTGTGGTGCTTGCAATTCAGACACTATTCTTTAGTGATCTTGGGTAGTTAATTCAAATCCAGCCATTACTACTCAGACTTCGATATGTCAGTCTTATTGTGACTGCACCTGTCACTAACACTGTTATCAAACACATCTGCTGTGTACATGTATAGATGTTGATTCCCTTACAAAAAGCTATGATAATTTTTCACATAACAATGCTTTTATTCAGAGTAATGATGACATGTGATTACATTTTCCTTACATAACTTATGTAGGATGCGTTATCCTCTGGCATGAGGTAATGAGATGACATTCTGTATGTTGTGGATTAAGTACAGCAATTAGCGGCACACATGATGTAATGCCTTCACATACTGACATATCTAACAATCATAGTGACACTTCTAACATGGTGCATTCACCCTGTACAATATGTATTTTCTGTTGTCAAATGCTCGTGTTCCAACATCCACATTCAGTGCCTGTTAGCATTGTGTGGTCTTATACTGTAATGCATGAATGGCATCCACCACAGTTATAATGTGTCCATTTACAGTGGGAAAGGCCTAAACCATCTCTTTTATATAACACATATATCTGATGTAATAAAGTAGTATAGGTGGAGTGTTGTGTTAAGACTTCCACTATGGCGCTTGTGAGTCAGTAGAGTCACCTTGCTTGCTATTCGATGCCTGAATGGGCAAGATTATATGAATGTACTGATGTTGCATATACACCATTACATCTAGTTATTCTTATCCATTTTTATGTTGGTCATTGATATATCATTATGGGTTATGATTGCATGGCAGTGAAATGGTTATTCTAGTCATGTCATGCTATGAGTGCTCCTGTGGCACATGCATTGAGTACTGGCTTGTATAGCATACAAACACAGATAGACGGTGGTACAGTTCTGAGACAGTGTGTGTAATACACGATTGAAACAGATTCCTTGTCAGAGAAGTATTGATACTGTACTGCTCACTATTGTGTGGATAGGACCACATGCAGCTCTTTTCCAGCACCCTGACTAAATCCAGTTGTTCATATTATACTCATAACTCCTTTCTCAATGCACACATTCAGTTCAGTTATTTGGGACAGCTTCCATTGCTATCTGATGTAACACGTACAGTCAATACAGGGGTCTGGAGAGAGTCCAGTAAAATAGGCAGGGCTTTGAATGTGGTAACATCTGTCTGTCTGACAAATGTGTCACACGGCAATGGCTTACACAGAGACAATAGTTATGACACACTTGGAGAGCACCTTTTTCAGGTTTTGTCCTACAAGATAGGGAATCCATGATCCTTATGATAGGAAAGTGCTGCAAGCCCTTCAGTGATGAAATGACTGATATGCATATTTCTGTGGTGTTCATGATTGTTTTGCATCTCTTTGATATCTGTCCGGGTATGTATTCAAAACTGACATGATGTGAATGTTTATTATGCCATTCACTGCTTACAGCATTACCTGTTCCAAAGACAATTATGATCTTTACTGTATGTCTTCATCAGGACATCTCTTTATTATTGCAATTGTTTTTGTCACACTATACGGTTTAATGTCAGATAAGGGATTCCATAAACATTTATTACTGTTTGGCACACTGCCAGAACAGCCAAAACTGTCACGTCCTCTATTACAATACTTTTGTTGTGTGTTGCTGTTGTTGAATTGCTGTTATGTTACTGTTCCCTTAAATTCATTGTGAGCATGCCCAGCATAATGATGTTTGCATATCAGCAATGAAAAACTTGAAATCATGACATGTCATCTGATCTGTGCTATAATTTGTCAGTTATGTATGTTGTGTGTTATGAGATTACCATTTATCATTTACATGACTATACAACACTTATTCATCTATTACATGTTCATAAGTGATAAACCCATTTCCTGTGCTTGCTACTGACATTTCTTTGCAAAAGCATGTCCATTTCTGATGTACCTGACATTATAGTCATAAGGTCCATTTGTTCTTGTATACTTGCTTGCAAACAAAAATTCCCTGTATATACATCTGATATGCAATGACTGCAGTGTATGCATTCATCCCATAATGTATCCTCTGTTCTTGCTGTTATCCCAACTCAGCATTTTATTAACATGTATATCCCATTTTCAGTCCACTTTGTTACAGCAAAGCTTTATATCCCTATCACATCCTCTGTTAGCCTGTCTGACTTTATTTATGTGCATTACTCCAGTGTTGTCATGGACATTAGTTATTATTACATCAGTATTGCAGGATTTATGTTAGAAATACTATTTTGACACTTCAGCACATTTGCCTGCAGTATTTGAGTACATTTTACACATTTCACCTTCCATATTAATACATTATGCAGTACAAAAAATGTATTTGTGTACAATTCCCCCATTTCATGTCTCCTCCTTCAGTGTTCTTTCAAAGTACTTGCCCTTAATATTGTAGTATGTGCTCATACCTGAAAATTTCCCATATACAAGCCATTCTGTTTACATTCTGTGCTCATGCTTGCAAGCACCTTTCCATAGCCATCAACACTACTGCCGGCCATGAAGAGGTGCAGGCACAATGAATAGCATGCATATTCAATTATCACTGCTGCTCATCATGCCAACATGCTTATATCGTGTAAGTGTAGCATGGCACATACACGATTGTTAATGAATGCTAGGGTCAAACTTGCATCAACAGTGTATCTTACAGAACCATTTTTTATATCAGTTTAGCCTCATTTGCAATTTTTGAGTTCTACACTCTGTCAGGAACTGTGGATCTTTTATAACCTATCTGCTTAAAAATACTAACCACTTGTCTCTACTTAATAGGGCAACACTTCTTAATACATTAATCTTCAAGTTATTAAATCAAGGCTACAACCTCTCAGTAAAGGTGAAGTTTACACTGTGACTCTGTCTGTCTATCTATCCATCTATCTATCCATATTCAGCTGGAACTGTGGGTTTAGAACCCTCTTCCTATACTGCACTTAATTGCATAATCGTTACACATATGGGCTTAGAAGCTCTGAAAATAATGTTCCTTGGCATGGCCTCTGCTATAGGGAAAGAGCCTTCTTTAGACTGGTAACTGCCATCTGGAATCCATTGCCGAGTGAAATTAAATGTCAAGAACAGTTAAAGTTTTTAATGATGCTCTTAAAGATTCCTGGCAAAATCTATCAGCAACTGCTACAAAGACTATGGTTAATTTCATAAGGGTTAATCTTACATAACCCATTGCTTGCTGATCCAAGGAAACTATATGTTTTTTACCTTTATAATAACGCAGTGCATGAGGCATGGTGATTACACTCTGATATCTGAAAAAAGACAAATCAGTTAAGATCGTCTATAGTACGAGACCCAAGCTTAACAAATATTAAGCATCTCTAGCTTCATTTGTTATGATCGCAAATCAAGTTTGGCAGTGAAGCTTGCCGGTACTAACCAGCAAATAACAGTGGCAGAATTAAAAACAGATTTGTTTCTGCCTCCTGTCTGCACTGGTAATGTGTCCCTGATTTTGTGTAACATAAGAGGGTATACTACTGCTTTTCTGTCAGTGCTCACTAAGTGCATTACAGCTTTGAAAGCCAGCAAACACAACACTTTTTTGTAACTGGTAGTACATGGAGCTGATAAAGCTCAACGCATTACAAAGAACTATGATCAGGTCTCTGATCATAACCCTTTATTTTGTGTTCTAGACATAAATGCCAAGAGTCACCTCACTGGCCTTGCTCTCCAGGTGAATTTCTTGGCATCCATGTGTTGAACAAAACCTCTCAACTGTAACGATTTTTGCTCTGTTCCTCCTAGAATTTGTGGTTTTCTGGCAAATCACTGAGAAGTGAAGTCACTAAATAATGGCAGACCTTTGAGTTTCAGACTTCATATAGATCAGAAAATGTATGCTATCAAAAAACCTGTTGTTCTAGCAACTTTCTAAGTTTATAAGAGCAATATGTAAAATCTATCCCTATTTTTGGGCCTTTGTTCCTCCATTATTATTGGCTTTGTCCAGATTTCTTGTGTTAAAAGATTGTGAGTTATGTGTCGCACACATAATAAGCAAGTTATGATTGGCAACCCACTCATAATCCTCTATATTATATGTTATACACATTTATATATTGTGTGCTTTTATATGTATGTGTTTACTAATTTTACTGAGAATGGATTTTTATTTATTTATTTTATTTAACATTTGTTTACCGGGAAAGTCTAACATGGAACAAGTCAACTTTCAATAGACACCCAGGGAGAAACACTTCAGTCGCATGTCTTTATAACATGGGAGGAAACCAGGGCACCCAGAGGAAACCCACACAAATGCAGGGAGGACATGCAGACTATACACAGAAGGCACCCCAGCCAAGAATCGAACTGGAGAACTGCTTGCTGTGAGGTGACAATGCAAATTGCTGCACCAGTGCGCCATCCGGATTGACTCATAACTGATTGTATGTTGTATGCTAGATGTTTGTTGTATGTAAGGATAAGCTACAGTATTTCTGCTCTTGGAACTTGGAACATGTATGAAAAAGATCAGTGGACCAGCCCACCAACCTAGTTATCAAATAATAATTTAATTAATTAATTAATTAATTAATTAATTAATTACTACTTAACTCCTAAAATGGTAGCACCTGTAATTCAAGGACACTGGCCAAAAGCTACCAATATCAATCCCAGTCAGATAGTATTGCACTGTGAATTTGTTATCTATCTAGCTATCTGGATCTACTTTACCAGACTGAATTATCACAAAATCAAAATTATTATTATTATTTATTTCATTTTTACTTTACATTTGTTTACCGGGATAGTCCAACTGGATACATGTCCATTTTCAGAGGAGGCCACGGGAGAAAAGCTCCAAAAAGACATTCAACAAACTGTTACATTTTTACAGTTTAAAACACAAAATAAAACACAAATAAAAGGATTTTTACACAGATGTAAACAAGCACAAAAACAAATACACAAACAAATTATTACATTTATACTCAGATGGAAAATTCTAGACAGTGTTTTTAAGAACGATAGGGTATTGGATGCCTAGTAGGCTAACCTGGTAGTAGATCCAAGGATATCATAGGATTTATAAGTTAAGAAACAATAAAGTATAGGCAGAAGTCCTCCATGTGCACACAAGTGATGGTTAGAGTTAGTCTGGATTAGGATAAGGACATAGCCATCGTTTTTTAAAGTACTGAATTAGACTTTTCTTGAATTGAGGTAGAGAGAGTTCATATGTAAGATTAGCAGGAAGAGAATTCCAAGTTTTGCCAACAGAATTAGCAAATAGAGATTTACCGGCTGTGTTGTTGGATTTGAGTTTGAACTAGTAGTCTTTCAGAAGAACGAAGTGCGCTAAGGTTACTGTAGGGGGTGATGAGGTTTTTAAGTCAGGTGTATTATTTGGTTGGTACATGATCTTGTGTGCAACTATTAGTTGGTTAACCTGAAGTAGGTTAGGCAGTTCATGCCATCCTAATAGAGTTAGGCTATTACAGTGATAAGTTCTGTAGGCTGCATTTAAAATAAATGAGACAACTAAAACAAAAGTTAAAAATAATAGAAATTTTATAAATCACAAAGGAAAACATCAAACTCTGTTTAATTCCTTTTTAAGTTGTGCTTTAACTATTTATTAGCATTGTGACTGTAGTGGTTTCTACTATGTACCAGTGGAAACAATGTCAGATATTACATATCATGCACTCAGTACTCTTGGTGCAGTTGCCACCACAAACAAATCGCAGAAAGGCAAGGAAATACTTATTTTAGAAGGATATATTCTTAATTTGGAGAAAAGGTTAAAGCACCAAATACTGGGCATGTAAGTATAAATCAAGAGACAAGTGCAAAGGTAGAGCAGCAACAGCATGTACTTGTAAAGGAGAAGCGTTACTGAAGTCTGTTGCGCACAATCATACTGGAGATCCTTCAGAAGTACAAAAGTATGCAATATGCCATGAATTAAAAAAGTGAACATCTTCATCAAAGGATACTCCTTGTTTAATTGTGGATGATGTTAAGGCATCAACTTCTCGTTATTATTTTGCAAAGCTTCCTAGCCAGAAAGCATTGTTGTAGCAGGTTAATAGAGTTCGAAGGAAGTCTCTTGATGTTATTGGTGATGATCGACTAACATTGGATAACATAAATGTTTCCTGTTATCCTTTGAAAGTAGGACATTTTGTTGAAGGGAGATTGTGTGATAATCAAACAGATAACACAGATGTGGTGTTTACAACCTTGGAAAATGTATTTGATTTAAGCAGAGTTACAATTTGGCTTATGCTTGGCACATATTTCACTGAAGGGACTATTTATAGACAGTTGTACAGTATTCACGGTTTAGTGAGATACGGAGGATATAGCAAATCTGTTCCTCTGTTGTATTGTCACTTGTTCAGTTGTTGTTGTTTGTCTTTTGGCTTTTTCCAGGTTAAGGGTCACCACAGCAGAACTCCGGTCTGCTAATGATTGGCAGTAGATTTTCATGAACGCCGAGGTGCTAGCTCGACATCCAACCTTCAACGAAGGTACGCCCATTTACGCATGTCTTTCGAACGCCCACCCAACCGCGGGGAGGACATGCAGACTCCACACAGAAAGCACTCCCTGCACTCCAGCAAAGAATCAAACGGGAGAACCTCTTGCTGTGAGGCAACAACGCTACCGCTGAACCACCGTGGATATTTCTCTTGTTCAGTAATTCATTAAAATCATATAATTTCATGTGGCATTGTTTGCTTGATTTACTAAGAAACAATGGTTAAGAATGCAATGTGAAGTACGTACTACGTAATTTTTGAGATAGCTGCAGTTAAAAGTGTGAAACTAAATGTTAAAGGTGCAGTCTCTAAAGGGTGTTTTTTTTCACTTTTGGCAAAATATATGGAGAAAAGCTCAGGCTTTGGGATTAGATTCTTTGTATAATTCATCTATTACTTTCCACTTATCTGTGAAGAAACTAGCAGCACTAGCTTTCTTATTGGAGGAAGAAGTGTTACCTACATTTCAAACATTACAAGATAGCTTTCCAAATGAAGGAAAGGATCTTATACATTACTTTACTAACTGGTATTTACTTGGCAAGCCTCGTTAATTTTGTACTCAAAGTACTACAGATTTCTGCCTTATCTCCAATATAATTTTGGAATGTTTCTGATCTAAGGTCTTTGTTTTTACCAAGAACTCAAAACTCTGTGGAAGCGTAGCATAGAAGGCAGAAGTGTTTACCTGGAAAGCATGCTCCGTATACTTGTCTGTACTTATGTCTGGTTTAGCAGGGGAACAAAACCGAGTGGATGAGTTAAGAGTGCGTATGTCTGCTGGATGTCCTCCTTTTCTAAACAAAAGAAAGTTATTACAGAGGCATAATCAGTTTGAGTTTGTTTTAAATCATAAAAGCAGTTATAATGCAATGGATTTCATTAAAGCAATAGCAATGCTATTAAAAATGTAAATTGAACAGTTATTGAGAAATTGAGGTGTAGCTCTTTAAATTAAGTAGTGGTTCACAGTGAATTCACGGATAGCAAGAAAATATGTTTTGTTTCTTTACATGAGTGAATATGGGTGTTGGGAGTGGTGCATAACATCTGCTAGTAATTTTTCGGTTATGGGTTTTGAATGTTTGAGTTATAATAGAATTTGATGTTTTAACTTGTGATTTTAGAGTTTCCATTATTTTTAACTTTCACTTTAGTCATTTCATTTATCTTAATTTTGATTTTGTGATAATTTGATCTACTAAAGTAGATCCATCTGTCTATCTACATTCAATTGGAACTGTAAGATTAGAGCCCTCTTCTTATATAGCACTTACTTGTATAATTGTTACTCAGCTGAAACATGCAGCAGTCCTCTCTAATACACAACAGTGCCTACTTAATGTCACAATTTTTTTACAGTTCTCACGCAGACTATTTACATAATTTTAAAAGTAACACTTCCAACACTAAAACACAGTTTTTCCACCATTTAGAGGCATTATTCTGATATGCATATACCTCCCGAAAAAAATGCTATGTGGGTGTGAAAGTGTTTGGGTGAGTGTGTGCAGTTTTCTGGATTATTGAGCATAAAAGTAGTCTGGTAAACATATGCTCCATGTGATACAATGTTCGGTGTTATGTGCACAATTGTTGTTTGGATGTGTATGCTGTGTGTGATGCAACACTTTGTGTTATGTATGTGTTTGTTGTTTGGATGTGTGTATGGTTTCAGTAATTGTGTGTGTTTGTGTGTGTGTGTGTGTGTGTGTGTGTGTGTGTGTGTGTGTGTGTGTGTGTGTGTGTGTGTGTGTGTGTGTGTGTGTGTGTGTGTGTGTGTAAGAAAGATTCTATCCATGCTAGCAGATGGTACTATATATATATATATATATATATATATATATATATATATATATATATATCTGAGAAAATCAATCTTTTACAAGTCAGTAAAATGACACATTCTGTAAAATCTGCTCTCTTTGAACTTAAGGTTCTTCGAAGAATTGATCAGGATCTGTATGACTTTCTGATTGTTACAATACTTAAAATTCCAATAATAAAAGTACTACCAAAGATACATAAGGATAAGACCTCACCACCACTATGTCTTATAGTGGCAGGTGAGGGATGGCTTACTGAAACATTGTCTATATTTATAGAACAACAATTGAAATTTACCAAAGACTAAGACAGTATTGAGAGACGCTAAACAATTTTTGGATACACTATATGATTACACAGCCTCCATGAACAACAAAAAGTAACAACTGATGGTAAGAATGGATGTACATAATTTATTCACGGTAAACCCCAACATTGATGGCATACAAGCTGCTAGAACTTTTTTACAAGAGAACAGTGAATATAGTGCTGAAAAGATTACTCTGATGTGTTCACTTTTGGATATAGTGTTAGAGAACAATAACTTTTGCTATGGGAAGCAAATATATTGGCAGAAATGGGGAGTAGCGATGGGTACTCCCTGTGCCAACAGTTATGCCAACATAGTATTGGGGCTAATTGGGAGACTCACGCTGGCCTCAAGGACAATCCATTTAGCCCTTATGTACATTTTTACAAGAGATTTATGGATGACATATATTTCCTATGAGAAGGGACAACTGGGCAGCTGCTTGACTTTGTGAAGTATTTGGAAAGATCCACTGATTTTTTGAGGTTCACTGTACATTCATCTCATAGCAGGATAGATTTCCTAGATGTGACTACTGAGGTGGATGAAAAGGGAGAGATCAATACTAAGTTACATCAAAAGGAATGTAGAAAAAATAACATCCTGCATCGGGCAAGTATGCATCCTAGATATGTATATAAAAATATCATTAAAGGACAGATGTTACGAAACTCGAAAATGCATACTAGAGAATAGAAGTACCTGGAAGCTAATATGAGGTTGGCATGCCAATTAGAGTGTTTGTTTGTGTCTTTCGGCTTTTCCCGGTTAGGGGTCGCCACAGCGGAACTCCGGTCTGCTAATGATTGGCAGTAGAGTTTTACGTGCTGGCTTGCTGGGCCTAATGCACAACCTTCAACGAAGGAACGCCCGTTCACACATTTCGCCCCACAGAAGATGGTCTAGCTGAGAATCAAATGGGCAGGGCTACAATACCAGAGATATTGATGAGCAACTACAAGAGGTCTCATAACTTAGAACTACAAGAGGCAGGCCCTATTATTCTTCAAATAGCCCACAAGAGCAATTTGCCCCACATGAAGGCAGAAACATTAATCTCAGTAATAGGGTTGTTCTAACATACTCTAGTTAGATCAACTATATTAATGATATAATTAGAAGAAATTGGAAGATTTTGACCAGTGATGAAGTGACAAGGAAAACAGTACGTGATAGACCATATTTCACCTGTAGGAATGGAAGGAATTTGAAACAGATACTATGTGACAAACATAATAAGAGTGCAGTCCAGAAATCGAGTAAGAAGGGCACCTATCCTTGCAGAATGTGCACTATGTGTATACATACAAAGAGCAGATATTTAAACATCCTGTAACTAATAAGAAATATATTTAACATGATTATGCGAACTGCAAAACTAGGAATGTGATTTATATAGCTTGCTGCAAGAACTGTGACTCATTCTACATTGGAAAAACCAACAGACAATTTAAGGAACAAATTTCGAAACATATCAGCAATATTAAGCTGCAGGATTTGAAAAATCCTTTGATGAAACATGTAAATGAGAACATGGGACACATTTCCATTTTATGGTCATACAGGTAGTACACGTTGACAACAGGGGTGGAGATATTGTGAATTTGACTGAATTTATAGAAATGAGATGGATCAGTGAATTGCAAGCAGACAAGTTGCCAGGACTCAATTTACATGTACCATTGCAACTGGCATTGAGGAATCAATGTTTTAGATAATTCAATGTTCAATAATGTACAAGAGTGATTCATGATATTGTAATCTAGTTCACATTTGCAGATGATTAGTGACATAGTAGGAAATGAATCAATAATTTTTCAGCTCCTTTTTCCAACAACCAATCATATAATTCTTATTATATGAGGTTCAATTGGACAGTGGTAATCAGTATGCATATATGAACCAACTGGAGGTGTTGGTGGGTGGTCTGGCTTGGTCTTCAATCACTGGAAGTTGATTCACCAGTGGCCAACTGAATGAAAACTCATTGGCTCACTCATTGCACCAGGGTTATTAGTATACATGCATGAGCCAGCTGGAGGCATTGGTAGATGGTCTAATCTGATCATCAGTTATTGGTAGTTGGTTTTACCAGTGATAAATGATTGGAGGACCCATCTTGGACTCACCTATTGTAACAAACTGAAATAACAGGACAAAATATTAATGCTTGGTCTATCAGATATTGCAAAGGTAACTTATACAATACAAGGTTGACATTTTATTTATGATTTTAATGATATCCATTGAATGGCTTTGATTATATAACAAATACCTACAAGATATTGAGCCCGAAGTATATGTATTTTTTAGAATGTTCGGCGTTACTACTTTGATGTTATTGAAACTGGATGGGCTTGCACTTAGCTGAATATAGAAGACATCTCATTTTGTATTTATGCATATTTCAAAAATAAGTCCAATTTTGTATTTTTAAGTTATTATGGTGTGGAAAAACTTGCCATTTAGGAAGGGTTTATTAAGCTAAATAAGACCATTCTAGCATCTTGACCCTTAGAATTCAATGATGGCTTTGAGTTTGTTTCAATAGTTGGAGCTAAAACTGCTACACTGTAATATTTGAGCCATTGATGGGATTTTTCATATGAAATTATTATAACTATAAAGGGTCATAATTTTATTTGATATTTTGTCAACATAGAGAGAGGGTTTCTAGTTATTTGTTGATGTTTTATGCGCATCTATGCAGTGGATCAATTACGGGCTGTAGTGGTGTGTTTAAAGTAACATAATTATTCACAAAGTCTACATTATGCTATGAGTTTTGATTGGTATGGATGTTTTAATTTATGCTAATTATTTATACTGAACTGAATTTTTTATCAGTTGATTGGATTATATTCTAAGTTTTGATTGGTTTGAGTGGATTTAGATGCTTTTTTGTGTATTGCAATATGTGAATCTGAAGAAGGGTAGATGTTACCTGAAAGCACTCATTTTTTTATTTTATTCTTGTTTGCCACATAGTACGCTTTTTATTATAATGTTTTATGTGTATAGTCATGGTTATACCACTGGTTTATTTATTTAACATTTGTTTATCAGGAACGTCCAACTTGGAACTAAGCCAAATTTCAGCAGAGGCCAGGAAGAAATGCTCCAGACGTATGGCTTTGTAGCGTGGGAGGAAACCCACACAAACACAGGGAGGATATGCAGACTCTGCACAAAAAGCATCCCAGCCGGGAATCGAACTGGAGAACCTCTTGCTGTAAGGCAACAATGAAACCATTGCACCACTGCACCATCCAAATTGGTTATTTGCTTTTTGTACATATACCTACTACAGTGCTGTTCTTTGACAGCTGTGGCCGCTGCTTTGTCTTTTGCTCATTTTATATATATATATATATATATATATATATATATATATATATATATATATATATATACACACACACACACACACACACACACACACACATATATATATATATATATATATATATATATATATATATATATATATATATATATACACCTATATATATATATATATATATATATATATATATATATATATACGGGATCTGTACAGATCCCTGACAGCACTTTCTGCCAAAACAGAAATCACAGAACATACATAACCGAAAGTACTGTTCATCGAAGCAGCACTTTCGGTTATGTATGCTGGTTGTGCCCGTCGCACTACGGTACAGTTAAGGGAGTTCCCTTTTCCCCACTGTAGTGCGACCTCGGAGTGAGAATATAAAAGTAGGAGGATGTGGGGGGCTGTGGGTGCAGGAGGGCTTGCCCCCCTGCATAAAAGATTTATTGTTTTTTTTTTCAAACGCACTTTAACGAAAGCGCTTTTTTGGTGAAAGCGCTTTCGTTAAAGTGCGTTCGGTTATTGTAGATTCAGACTATTGAACTTTTGTTCAAAATTCCTATGAGGTATATTTTTAATATTAATGAGCTAATTGTTGAGATTTGCATCTCATGTGGTGCACTATTCATCTTGAAAGTTCCAGTGTGAAAATACTCCTTACTGAGTCTAGATGATATATTCTGTACCTCTATTTATTGGCAATCTAGACACACCATTTGCAAAGCTTCAGTTCTGTCACTAATTTTGCTGAGGTGGTGCATCCAGAACTGTGGTCTCTTCAGCTATCTGAACAGCAGAGTAACTTTCTTGTTTTACAGCCATGTCTGTTCCTCTGCATCCTAGAATATCACCAGCATTCACTGGTACAGCTTCACATTATCTGCCCAACTTTAGATCATTAGATAAAAAAATGCAAATGTCACTTTTCATTTATGCTGTTTTAGTATCTCACTTCCCATTATCCTGCCTCTTTTTTATTACCCACACTAGTTACCTTGAACTTCTTTAAACTAAGTTCCCATACATTTGCCCTTCATCCCTACTTTGCAGCATTCCTTTTCATCCTACTTTTTTATCAGCTCCATTATTTTCATAAGAGACATACTTTTTCATCAGTCATTCTGCAATAATACTTACATCAATTCTCAAAAGAACTAATCCCAAAATTAATCCCAATACAGATCACTCAAAACTTCCCTTTATTTATTATGAGTTCTATTTACTATCAACTTCTTTTGTCCTGTTTTCTTAACAGCTTTTAGCCTAGAGCACCACCCATGGACTAACTACACAAATAGCTGAGCTAAGTAACTGTCAAATGCCTTGCTAAATTCTGTATGTACCATATCTATAGGTTATTTCTTGTTTATTACTGTGAAAAAAGTCAGATTTCTCTGACGTCCTACTGTGTACCCATTCTGTTTTCAGTTGTCTGTCATACCAGTACTAAGATATTCTATTATTCAGAACAAAACAGGCAAAATGATAAAAAAATGTCAACAGTGTTACAAAATTCAACCAGTTCATAATAAAAAAATAAATAAAAGTAAAACTGCTTGGTATAGTGCAGACTAGTTATTTACTCTTTTTTTAAATAAAAAAATATATGCCATCCGATGTGCTTACCGTTTAACTCAAATTCCTGTTGAGTGTTTTAGTGGATGTTTAATCTTAAGGGAGGCATTGCCCTTTCTGTCACAATAAAGGTTTGTTATGATTTGCTTTTGTTTAATATACACTACTAAAATCCTGGTTACCATGCTGACAGTATAAACAACTACATCTATTGCTAGTGAGAGCTGGCTCAGTTTCCTGTCAGTGTAACATTTCAAGACGTTAGAATGCAATGTTGATGTTCCAAGTTAATAGTGCATTCAGTCTGCCCATGAAAGGAATGTAACATGCAAGAAGGATTCACAGTGTGATAAATGTGCTATAAAGCTGAATTTATGTTTATAGTAATGGGGACTAGGAATGGGAAATTGCAGTTAGTCTATTTTTTTTTTTACTGGATGGCATATTTTTAGTCCAGTGATTACATTTTTATTGGGTTTTCTCCAGACCTCATTAAATATTATGAGCTGACCCTTAAAATGAAAGGAAATCTTGTTTTGTTAGTGTTTACAATGGTTTATTTTAGTTAAAACAAAAATAATGCCAATAATCACATTCTACCTGCCTCCAGTGTCTTAAAACAAGATGTGTGTCTAATTTTAAACCAGTATCCTTCATGTTGTAAATCTAGACTTCCTGGCATGGATGTAACATCATTACATTGCTTTTACTTTACTTCAGTCTCCCACACACACTACATCACAGCCATCGTAACGTCAATTTTTGTGTCATGGTTATACATTTACTTGCAGAATAACAAGTCTTTCCTCTAACAAGTCAATATTATAAGAATATATTATAAGTATATGATTAATATGAAAAGAATGTTATGCTACCCGAAGTGAGAAGGCATACAAAGAACTAATAAAATTACGAGGCCATGTAATAAATGTAATTATTGTCAATATGTAGATAGCTCGGGTAAGTTCATTCATCCGGACTTAGGTAAAACTTTTTGGTTTCATACTGAAGGTACCTGTGACACAGAACATATAGTTTATCCAGCTTATTGTGAAACATATTTTGAGTTTTATATAGGCAAGACAGACAGGAAGTTCAAGTTTAGGATTAGGGAGCATTTATATGACATTCAAAGACAAGTTACAACGAATGCTCTTGCCAAACATATTATGAATAATGTAGGCACACATAACTTTAAATTCATGATAGTGGAAAATACTCGAATCAGTAATAGAATAGGGGACATCAGGAATCAAACAGAAGTCAATGGAACAAAGTGGATAGTTAAGAGCTGATGTAGGCAAGGGACTTAATGACAAAGTTCCGATTAAGCCTCTCAGAAAATAAATGAATAAATAACATATTTCTGTACATTACCATTTTTATATGTGTTTTTATGTGTGTTTTTATAAATAATTATTCATATTTGATTAATGTATGTTATTTTGGAAGATATGTATATGCCTTTAAGGGGTTTTTTTTATCTAATTGGTTTTCAGTTAAGGAGTTCTATTTAAACTGAAGCTGCTGTAGTGTTAGTTAAACTTCTGAGGAAGCAGTGGGATTCACTGAGAAAGCGCTTACTTACTTGTTATTAAACTTTCTTTGAATTGGAATGCTGCTATTTGTTTTGCCTGGTTTCATTTACACTCGCTCTCTCTCTCTCTCTCTATATATATATATATATATATATATATATATATATATATATATGTATATATACACACACACATATATATATATATATATATATATATATATATATATATATATATATATATATATATATATACACATAAAAAACAGAAGATATTACTGAACTGTAAGATGAGATGGTGATATGCAGGTCAGTGTGATAACATGGAGGAGAGTTTTTTTCTTTTTTATTTATTTACTTTTGTGGCTAGTGACAACAGGCTACATATTTCGGAATCAGAAAGAAAGAGAGAGGGGAAAATATTTCAGTTATTTTATATCTAAGCTATATTTTGAATTATTTATAATTTGGCTGTTTAATACAAAACTTAATGGACAGAAATCAGCTGAACTATAAATGGACTACTACTTTTCCTTCACCAGTAGTATTAATCAGATATACATATCTGAAATAGTTCTTTCCCAAATTTCGATTTTTCCCAAGATCCATTTGGATTAACTTATGTTAAATTGTGCAAAACTATTAAAGATAAAAAAATACCTTTTTTATTTATTAATACAATCATGACATGAAGGCAACTTATTTCAATTATTTATATTTATATTTCATCTGTTTAATATGCAAATTAAATGACAGAAAACAGCTTCACATGCAAATGTTTTAAAGTGGGCAGTAATTACTCTTAACTTGCCTTACATAGTGAGTGGTGCTTGCTACTGTACATCCCATTGTATCTTAATGTAAACAATCACCAAAAGTTGAAATGTGAATTGTGTGGACCTTGGAAAGAGGAATTACACAATTTACATCTGTGTCAAGGGATGAAATCATTATACTGAGTGCGTGAGACTGTACAGTCATGGTTCAACAGTCAAACTCATTTTATTTTCCTTATTACTATATTTGTTATTTATTGATGTATTTGTTAACTGTGATAAAACACTGACACGCATGGACCTTTTTCAAACTCAGCCGAAGAGCACTGCCTGGTTAAGTGACTTATTTAGAGTCACACAATAGGCAACTAGGAAGTGAGGGAATCAAACCTTTCATCACTGAACGCATTAATAGCTTATTGCCTAAATCCTCTTTATTAACTGCTGGAAAAGTACTGATCAAAGTAAGATGTACTTTAAGACTTGTATGTACTTGTATACATATTTAGATAATGTGGAGATATAAATAAATGAGAATTTGTTTTAAAAACTTATCCTATTTTTTCCTACTCTCTGAATAGACAATTGGTGGGATTCAGAAAAGCTGACAGAGCCTTAATGAAGCTCTTGCCATAGTCACAAGTATTGTCACTAAGTAGATTTGAAACTGAGAAACATCATCAGAACTTTCCTTGCCTCCAAGATTATTTCAGAGAAAAATGCCATCTTTGATAATCTATTAGGCCAAGTAATTACAAGTGTTCAGGTTTGTTGCTTACTAGGACAGGTTAAGAGTGTGCAGGTTTGTTGCTGACAGAGTACCTTTGTCCTGGTACTACATACAAAATTGGAAAGCAGGAGCGAAAAGGAAGAAAGAAAGTCTCCGTGGGCAGTGAGCAGAGAAAGTGAAACATAGGAGGATCTCTTGCATATTAAATGAGTTTTCTGATTAATCAGGCAAGGGAATACAAGCTGACATAAAAAGTAAGTAGACTGTGTGTTGGGGTGTGTAGATATGTAGAACGGTGTTCAAAGAAAGCTATGCTGTAGGGCAACTAGTGTCAGTCAGATGTCACCTTTTGCTACATACAGACTCTGCATGGTGCTGAATTGCAATAAGAAGTAATTCACATATTTAGGAATCACTCACCTGAAAGGTTGTGAACACCTTGTCACTCTGCACAACCATGTAGTACAGACATGTAAAGATAGATAGCAACAAATTGTTTTGAAAACAGCCCACCTGTTAACATCAACAAAAAAGTGTAACATAGCAATTAAATTTTAACAATTAGCATCTTCAATGAGAAATATCATATGCAGGAAAAACAAATATTAAGATTATAATATATATAATCCCCCAAATGGAGAATCTCAGTTTTACAATTTCTATGCCACATTTCTAGATGTTTTCTATTAATTAACAATTTGTTGTTACCTTGTATGAAAACCAGTTTCTCATGGGATTTCAGGTCCCGAAAGGCCAAACTATCACCCCAGCTGTAAATCCTCCCACCTTCAACCATACTTACAGTACCAGGTCCTATCCAACATCTTGTTCTGTCTATCAACATCTCAACCCCAGGCACATTAGCTCTAGATCCAAACACTACCACAAACTAATAAACAAATTCCTGAAGTTCATCACCAAGTATAGACTTAACCTAATACTTGGTGGTGATATTCACCCCAACCCTGCCCAACCCACTTCAGATGCACATACCCCCTCTACTTGCAATCTAAGCTACACACCTACAATTAATAGGCCAACTAACTCTCTCCTAGCCTGTCATCTCAATATTAGAAGCATTAATAACAAGGTACATGAATTGCATGCATTTCTGGATGTCCACTCCCCTGAGATTCTCTTCTTCTTCTTCTTTCGGCTTTTCCCGGTTAGGGGTCGCGACAGCGGATCACCTGCCTGCTCATGATTGGCAGTGGAGTTTTACAGTGTAGAGTTGCCAGCCCGGCACCCAACCTTCCACGGAAGGCACACACATGTACGCACTCACACCTAGGGCCAATTTAGTGTGTCCAATCCACCTACAGCATGTCTTTGGGATGTGGGGAGAAACCAGAGCACCCGGAGGAAACCCACACGACCACAGGGAGGACATGCAGACTCCACACTGAAACCTGGTTAAAACCTAACACTATAGACAATGAAGTGTTACCACCTGGGTACAACATACACAGGCTGGATCATGCTTCCAGGAAGGGGGGTTGGGGTAGTTGCAATCTATAAATCTGAGTTGAATGTCACCATAGATGTAATACAACCACCTCAGATTAATAACTCAGAGATTCTTGCCACCAAATTGCAACTTAATAAAAATAAATGCATTAATATCATCTGTATGTACATTCCCCCAGGTAATAATATATCTACACTTGAAGATATCCTGCACTGGCTATCATGTCACTACCTCCAAGAAATCCTACTACTTGGAGACTTTAACATAGACTGGGGCACCTTTTCCTCAGAATCCCCAACCACACATATTAACCTGCATGCATTTACACAAATCATATCCACCCCTACCAGGATAGGTAAACCCAACCAAAATGAAAGCATACTTGACTGGGTACTCATAAATAGTCTCCCCCAACTGTACACCTCTGGTACCATCCCTGATGGCCTAAGCGATCACCTTCTCACATATGTAATTAAGCACAAAGCCATTAATTCCCAACAACCCTTACTCAGAAAGGTTAGAAACAATAAAAACGTTGACTCTGCCAAATTCCAACAAGAACTAAATTAATGTAATTGGACTATTCAAAAACACCTCCCCTTAGAGGAAGCAGTAACATACTTTAACAACAAATTCCTTGAGATCCTTAATTTGCATGCACCTGTTCGTTCAAAGAGAACAAAGGCAAAAACTGCGCCATGGCTTTCTAAAGAGTCTAAACTCAAAATTACCCTTAGAAACAAAGCATGGGCTTTATGGCATTCTTCTAAAGACCCCCAAGATCACATTAAATACAGGCAATCCAGGAATGAAACTAAAAAATCTGTTTTACAAGACAAAAAACAATACTACTGTAATTTACAGATAGTAAATCAAGTTAACCCTCAGAAGTTTTGGGCAGGTTTAAATAATCTACTACATCCTGGACAAACTTCAACCCCAATCCCTGCTGCTACTATTGATAAAACCCCTGAAGATGTTTCTGACAGTTTTAACCGATTTTTTGCTGAGACAATTCAAGCCCTAGCTAGCCAACTACCTCCTAGCTCCCCTGGTCCTCAAAGTACCACCCCTAGAAACTTACTCACATTCAGCTTCCAACCAGTTGCCACTTCACTTATCCATACCTTGATCAAAAAATTAAAACCCACTACACTTTCTGTTGATCAACTCCCTGCCGAGTATCTACAAAAATCAGCTGATGCTTTTGCTTACCCTGTCTCAATACTAATCAATCGAACCATAGTAGAAGCTAAAATTCCCTCCATCTGGAAAATATCCTATGTAATCCCACTTCACAAAGGAGGCATCTCTACTGAATTCTCCAATTATAGGCCAATAGCTATACTCTCTCCACTTGCAAAGATTATGGAAAAATGTATTCATAGACAACTCATGCACCACCTAATCCAGAATCACCTTATGGCAGACACTCAGCATGGCTTCCATCCTCATCACAGCACTACTTCAGCCCTCCTAACCTTTACCAACACCATAAACCACAATCACAACAATAATTATATATCATCAGCCCTCTTCTTGGATCTTTCCAAGGCATTCGATATGGTTGATCACCAACTTTTAATCCACACCCTGCAAACATTCTGTCTAGATACTAGAGCCCTTCAGTGGTTCAGTCCTACCTGAATGGTCGATAGCAGGCTGTCTTCTGGCAGAACAAACTCTCTAATCTTCTACCTAACACCCTTGGAGTATCACAAGGCTCTATACTAGGGCCCTTGCTGTTCTCCATCTTCATTAACGACCTTTATACTGTCATCCTAAAAGTCAGCTATATCCAATATGCTGATGACTCTACTCTGATTTGCTCGGCCACATCTCCAATAGAGTTATGGTCAGCTACCCATATCACCTTTAATACAATAGAAAACTGGCTTTCTGAACGTCATCTGATCCTAAATCCCAAAAAAACTTAAATGCTGTTATTTTCACCAACATGTAGGTCTACTGCTTTCACCTTTACCATAAATTCAAATGATGGCACAATAATCTCCCCTGACCCCTCTACAAAACTATTAGGTGTCATCATAGATAATAATCTAAAATTCAACCTACATGTTAAAAAAAACTATCAAAACCATCAATAAAAACTAGGGTCACTTTACAGAATAAAAGCCTTCCTAACCCCTCCAGCTAAAATTGCCATAGCTCGCTCTCACCTTCTTTCAACCCTTCTGTATGCATCACCTCTACTCTCGAATTTAAACAAGACAGTCCTTAACAAACTCTCAATTTGCTACAACCACATTGCCAGGTTTGCCACTGGGCTGCCTTTTAGGACACATCATTGCATCAATCTAAATCAGCTTGGGTGGCTTGAACTACCCAGCCTAATCCAGTATAACCAACTGATTATGGCCTATAAAATCCTCTATAATCCGGACAATACTCCTGCACTTAAAAATATTATCACCCCCTATAACAATCCTAGACTGCTTCAATCCTCTAACAAACTACTAATTCAGACTAGCAAAATTAATAACACAGCCGGTGACTCTCTCTTTACAAACTCTGTAAGTAGACCCTGGAACTCTCTTCCAGTTGATATTACCTTACTTTCTACCTTATGTCAATTTAAAACTAGACTCAAACAACATTTGGAACTTAACTGGCTATGTCAATGTATCAAGCCTGGCTAACTCTCTCTAGAATGTGTAAAAATCTGTTAACCAGTTTACTGTGTAATTTAATTTAATCCTGACTTACGCTCGGGATTAACTGTAACCTGTGGAACTTGTTTAACTTGCTTACTTATGTAATCACTGTAAATAGTCTGTTTGTAATATGTAATGCTGGTATTATGTAATGCTGTATCTGCTTACCCTTGGAGCTTTTCTCCCCGGGCCTCCGCTGAACATGGACATGCATCCAGTCGGACTATCCCAGTCAACAAATGTAAAATAAAAAATAAAAATAAATTAAGTTCCAACACTCTGTCACACCTTGAGTAATCCTGCCAAATAACTGTGATGGAACATATTTTCAACCCTAAACTTAATCTTTCATATCTAGATGCTGCAACCAAAGAATATATTTCTTAATGTGCTTAGCTTTATTACATTCTCTTAAACCCTTGGCTTCCACATTATAAATCTCTGACATGATGAGTAGTGACCTTTCTTACTGTGGGAGCCTTTAACTGCTTCCATTTGTCTGAGATTGGTGAAGCTCTACCTGCTTTTAATAAAGTTTAGTGAACCAATATCTTACCTTGCCATTGATGCCAACAGAATGATCTTTTAGAAAACATTTAACATAATGTTCAATTCATTTAATGCTCCATATCAAATAGTGTTCATAGTTCATTTAATGATCCATATCAACCTTTGAGCCATATCCAGAAACCGGCTCAGAACATTATCATTCCCTGGCATCATTGACAATAAATGTATCGAAGTTGCATGCTTTACAAATCAGGGTTGCCACAAGCTGCTTATTCAATAAAAAACACAGAGACCTCAGATGGGTTAAATGGCTGCAGCCATGTGTTTATTGCCATTTACTCAAATAGAAGGCAATTATTATGAGATGTACGCAAGGCAGGAATGTCAGGGAGGCCATTTTATTTCTTTCATAGCATTCCCCTAAACCTACAGGACAACAGACAGCACATTGATATCCTGCCCTTCTGATTCAACATACCCACATCATAACAGCTTTTTCATTTCACAATTCATCACAATTCCTCTGGGCCACCTTACAATCTGCCAAGGAGCCATTGCCAGGCTGGTAAGTCCCCTGGCAACAATCCCTTGGGGCTGTCTGGTCTGTGGAAGGTCCAGCTGAAGAGTCCTGTAACCTCCCCCCTCCACTTACCTTGGTCTCCCTTACCTTTCCTGTCTTCCGCTTACATGACTGCGACAATCTAGCCTAACCTATCTATCTTACCCAGAGGAGAAGGCAAAAACCTGAAAAACCCAGTGGGCAAAAACAGGAAATTCCTTCACTACCCCTAGTGCGATCACCTTTGTAGGTCACCGGGTTCCCTAAGTACCTTACCTGGTCCTAAACTAACTGACAAGTACACCTCTGCTTTTATGAGGGGGTGGGTAGGATGGGACAAGCTGCCAAGGTACAGGTTGAAAAGACTGATTTGCTTTGTTCCCAGATTTTTCAACCCTTCCCCTGGACAGCCCAGCCCAACTCAGCCCTCCTACCTATCCTGACCCTACCTGTTCTCCACCTCCCCCCACTGAAACCGGAGTTCGAGCTGACCTGCCTCAGACAAATGACGGCTTGCTGTGATTGGCTTGCCAGCCACTGTTGTCTGAGACTGGTACAGCTCTACCTGCTTTTAATAAAGTTTAGTGAACCAATATCTTACATTGCCAATGATGCCAACCGAATGATCTTTTAGAAAACATTTAACATAGTGTTCAATTCATTTAATGCTCCATATCAACCTTTGAGCCATATCCAAAAACCGGCTCAGAACATTATCATTCCCTGGCACCGTTGACAATAAATGTATCAAAGTTGCATGCTTTACAAATCAGGGTTGCCACAAGCTGCATATTCAATAAAAAACACAGAGACTTCAGATGGATTAAATGGCCGCAGCCATGTGTTTATTACTGTTTACTCAAATAGAAGCCAATTATTATGAGATGTGCGCAAGGCAGGAATGTCAGGGAGACCATTTTATTTCTTTCATAGCATTCCCTAAACCTACAGGACAACAGACAGCACATCAATATCCGGCCCTTCTGATTCAACATACCCACATCATAACAGCTTTTTCATAGGTTCATAGGTTCATAGGTAGGTACTAGGCTATTGGCCCTAGGGCCTATATAAGCCTAGCCAAAGCTACCCTGGCTTTCGCCACCCAAGAAAATTATTTTCCTGTGCCACTGTCGAGCAGAACCACAGAAGTGATCCCCGGGGTGAATTTCCTATCTCCCATCCAATCATCAAGATTTTTCTTGAACAGTGCTAATGAGGAGCTTTGTTTGATATAGATAGATAGTTTGTTCCAGAGTATGGGAAGTCTCTGGGACAGGAATCTATCCCTCCAGCATGTTCTATTTATTGTGGTGAGGAGGTTTAGGTCCCTAGAGCGTGTAGCTCATAGGGATTGGGATTTCTTTAAGTGGAGCATGTCTAAAAGCTCTGGGTTTGACATAGCTTTGTGTGTTAGGCAGAGATCGCCTCTGAGTAGGCGATATGCAATGGAGTAAAGCTGCAGTTTTTTGAGACAGTCTGCATAGGGCATCTGTTTGAGGCTGGTAATCCTCTTTGTGAGGTATTTTTGTGGCCTTTCCAGTTGTTGTAGATGTCTTGTGAGGTACATACCAAAAGGGGCATTGTACTCTATAATGGGTCTAATGAGTGACGAGTAGAGGGGAACAATGACCTCTTTTTTCCTGGATGAGAAACCTTTTGTGATGAGGTGTGCCACATAGAAGGATTTCCTGACTACTGTGGTGATGTAGTCTTAATTTCATTTTCATTTCACAATTCATCACAAT